>NC_092311.1:40117151-40420181 GCF_036785885.1 Coffea arabica
GGAAAAGTTGAACTCCCTACCCATTAGACGGAAATGAATGACATTTGGTGTTTCAACGGTGTATCTCGTAGGCAACTCGAACTCAAAGGTGGAGTAAAACTCCCGAATCAGCTCAACAAAAGCAGGGCAGGAGATATCAAGATACGGGCACCACCCAATGGCGGTAAACATCTGATTGACCTCCTCACGTATACGCAGGGCAGTCATAGTGATTTTGTGACAAGATTTGCAGGGTATAATACGCCTCTCACAGACCTTAGCGTATCTCTGCCGATCGGCGGGTCTGGTAAATGTTAAGTGCCCCCCAAAGTGAGCAGGGGTATCTACCTGAGCACCCCTACCCCTACCCAAACGGGTTCGAGCACTAGAGGAAGAGGGTAGGTTGGTCGGTGAGTTGACAGGAATGGAGGCCTGTGGAGGGGGTTGAGACTGAGAGGTCCTAGACCTAGAGGAGGATTTTGGTCGCACCATGTCCTCCCACAGTGAACTCAGACCAACAAGAAGCTTCAACAGGTATAGAAACCAGCAAATGTAACTAGCAAAGGAAACTCAGCAGAACAAAGCAAGAATGTCCAGTAGTAACCCAATCAAGAACCAAAAAGAAGGATTTCAGCAATTAAAGATGCCCAGTCAAGGCCTTCCCACTTCAAAAGTTGAAGCAATCAGTCAGAGGTCCCCCCCAACAATGAAATTGTGCAAGATGAACCCCACAAAGTAAGTCAACTGGCACAGGATCTTAACTCAATATGCAATAGCAAAATTAACGCAAGCAAAGCCCCCGTAAAACCCCAATAATTCCTCCAGCAATACAAGCAAACTAGACCTCAGCACATTGACTCACGACTACAATATGTCAGCTCACCCAAAAAATTTCAACAAATGGCTCCAGTTGGCCAAGAAAAGTCGCAACTCAAAACCATCAATCCGAAAGATAACAGAATAATTACTCAGCCAATCAAATCGAAATACCCAATTGAAGTCCACTTATTCCACCAGTACCACTGGTGGAGTAGACTATGGAAGAGAAATCACACACTGCCCACACCAACTAAAGTTGAACCAGGCGGCTCCAATCACAACTGAGAAATTGGGAGCAAGAGTGAAATACCTAGGGTGGTTGGCTGTATAGAGGAAGAGCTGGAATGGAAGGCGGCGTGCGCAGAGGTAGCTGTGTCGAGTGCGGCAGTGGTGGGCCGCGGCTGGCTGGGTAGCGGCGGACAGAGGGCAGAATGGTGGCGCGGCTGTGTGGATCGGGTGGAGGCACGGAGATCTGAAGTGGGGGTGGCGCGCTGGGTTCCGCTTGCGGGCGTGGGAGGCGGTGGGCCTGGCGGCGGCGGACCGGCTTGCGAGAAGGGGGTTGGGCTGCGCGCGATCTGGTGGAGAACAGCGGCCTTGCGCGCGGCAGTGGGTAGTGGAGAGAGGAAGGAAGAGAGCTCGCGGCGGCACGCAGCGGCGTGCGGCTGTGGCTGGTCCTGTGCCAACGGGCGAGCGACGCTCGCGAGGTGGTGGCGGACAGCTGCGGTCGAGATGGGTGGCGGGCGAAGGAATTTAGGGCAAGAGGAGAAGAAGAAGAAACAGGGGGGGAAGAACGAAAGAAAAGAAAAGAAGGAAAAGAAAGAGAGAAAGAAAGAAGAAAGAAAAGAAAGAAAGAAGAAAGAAAAAAAAGAAAAAGAAAAGAGAGAACTTGCTGTGTTTTTTTTTCTTTTTTTTTTTGTTTTTTTTTTTAGTCAAAAATGTTTCTTTTCTTTCTTCTACCAATTATGAGGCTCTTTGAGCCACGGAAATAATTTTCCTTTTTTTAAATAAAAAATTTTTTATTTTTTTCTTTCTCTTTTTTTTTTTTTTTTTGAATCCTTACCTTTCCCGCGAACGCGACGCGGGCACGTCATGAGGGCAGGAGAGCTCCCAGAAGTTTCAGAATTTTCTGATCGTGAGCGTCCTGCACATCACCACGCGGGCACGTCATGACTGAAGGGCACCTACAAATCAGCAAAAACGAAAACTGAAACCCAAAATCAGTCGAATTCCAGGAGAACACTTCTAAACTACTACACGAAATTGAACAACCAACTAAAAGGAACAATTGGGTTGCCTCCCAATGAGCGCCTTTCTTTAATGTCTTTGGCTAGACATGGTAAACTATCACTGATTAGGACACAGTGGTGCGTCTAGCCTTATTGTCTCCACCTCTCTTCCTGAAAATCCTTCGTAATAATATTTGAGACGGTGTCCATTCACCACAAATTTGTTGTCTGTCTTAGCACTTCGGATTTCAACTGCACCATATGGGAAAACGTGAGTAACAATAAAAGGTCCAATCCAACGGGAACGTAGCTTACCTGGGAATAACTTGAGCCTGGATTGGTACAGGAGGACCTTCTGACCAACTTCAAACGTTTTTCTTGAAATTTGTTGGTCATGAAATGCCCGGCTTTTCTCCTTATAAATCGAGGCGTTTTCGTATGCTTCGTTCCGGATCTCCTCCAACTCTTGCAAATCCAGCTTCCGTTGAGCACCGGCCTCCTCTAAACTCATATTGCATTGCTTTATCGCCCAAAAAGCCTTGTGCTCGAACTCCACTGGAAGGTGACACGGCTTCCCAAATACCAACCTGTACGGTGACATCCCTATAGGAGTCTTGTACGCCGTCCGATAGGCCCAGAGTGCGTCCTCCAACCTTTGGCTCCAATCTTTCCTATCAGGGCGCACCATTTTCTCTAAAATGGTCTTAATCTCCCGATTCGACACCTCCGCTTGACCATTGGTCTGAGGGTGGTATGACGTTGAGACCCTGTGGAGTACACCATACTTGCGAAACAACGCAGCTATGGTTTTGTTGCAAAAGTGCGTCCCCCTATCACTGACAATAGCTCTAGGCATTCCAAATCGCACAAAAATATTAGACCTGATAAAATCTGCAACTACTTTCGAGTCATTAGTTCGAGTGGCCTTAGCCTCCACCCATTTAGACACATAATCAACTGCCAGCAAAATATATAAAAAACCAAATGAAGTAGGAAAAGGCCCCATGAAATCTATACCCCAGACATCAAAAATTTCAACAAAAATCAACGGGACTTGGGGCATTTGATCCCTACGGGCTATATTACCAACCCTTTGACAGCGATCACATGACTTACAAAACACATAGGCATCTTTAAACAATGAAAGCCAATAAAATCCACTTTCTAAAACCTTATGAGCAGTTCTCTTAAGTCCGAAATGACCTCCACAAGCAAAAGTATGACAAAAAGCTAAAATCGATTGAAATTCCACTTCACTTACACATCTCCGCATCACTTGATCTGCACACCTCTTCCATAGGTACGGGTCGTCCCAGATAAAATACTTGGCGTCGCTTTTCAATTTATCTCTCTTCGATTTTTGCCAACCTGCAGGAAAATTACCAGTCACCAAATAATTGACCAGATCGGCATACCAAGGCAACTGAGAATTTAAAGAAAATAAGTGCTCTTCAGGGAATGCATCCCTCAATGGTTCATTATCCTCTCCAACGGGTATACGACTCAGATGGTCAGCTACTAAATTCTCTGAGCCCCTCTTATCCCGTATCTCCAGGTCAAATTCCTGCAGTAGCAATATCCACCTGATGAGCCTCGGTTTGGCATCTTTCTTGGTCATTAGGTACCTTAATGCTGCATGGTCAGAAAATACAATTACTTTAGCACCTAGCAAATATGACCTGAATTTTTCTAAAGCAAAAATAACTGCAAGAAGCTCCTTCTCAGTGGTGGAGTAATTCAACTGGGCTCCGTTCAATGCTCGGGATGCATAATAGATGACTTGAGCTGCCTTCCCTACTCGTTGCCCCAACACAGCCCCCACGGCATGATCACTGGCATCGCACATAATCTCAAATGGTAGACTCCAGTCAGGGGGCTGGATGATTGGGGGTGAAGTCAACAATTCTTTCAACTTGTCGAAGGCCTTCTCACATTTGTCATTGAATTCGAAGGTCACATCCTTTTGTAGGAGTTGGAACAACGGGGCTCCAATTTTTGAAAAATCCTTGAGGAACCTTCGATAAAACCCTGCATGTCCAAGAAAAGAACGCACCTCCCGTACACTCGCGGGGTAAGGTAATGCAGAAATAATGTCTATTTTAGCCTTGTCAACTTCTATGCCCTTAGACGATACAATATGACCCAAGACTATCCCGTGCTCAACCATAAAATGACATTTTTTCCAATTAAGCACAAGGTTAGTCTCTATACACCTTATCAGGATCAATTTCAGGTTATCTAAACACGTATCAAAACTATCACCATACACACTGAAATCATCCATGAAAACTTCAATAATTTTCTCCACGTATTCAGAAAAAATACTTACCATACACCTCTGAAATGTTGCAGGTGCATTGCATAACCCGAATGGCATCCGTCTGTAGGCAAAGGTCCCGAACGGGCACGTGAAAGTTGTCTTCTCTTGATCCTCTGGGGCAATTGCTATCTGAAAGTATCCTGAAAATCCATCCAAAAAGCAATAATAAGCTCTACCAGCTAAACGTTCAACCATTTGGTCAATGAAAGGGAGAGGGAAATGGTCCTTTTTAGTGACGGCGTTTAGCCTACGGTAGTCTATACACTGCCTCCATCCCGTGGGTTTGCGCACTGACACGAGCTCACCCGTTTGGTTGGCTTCCACCGTCACTCCCGCTTTCTTCGGGACTACCTGGACCGGACTCACCCAAGGGCTATCTGATATTGCAAAAATAATCCCCACATCTAACAATTTTAAGATTTCTTTCTTTACAACTTCCATCATGAGGGGATTGAGCCTCCTTTGAGCCTGCCGTACAGGTTTGGCATCCTCTTCTAGTCTGATCCGATGCATACAGACGGCCGGGCTGATTCCCTTAATGTCTGTAATTGTCCAACCTATCGCCTCTTTATGCTCTCTAAGGACCCGGATCAGTTTCTCCTCCTGGATTTTTGACAGTGCCGATGAGATAATCACCGGGAGTGTCTCATTATCACCTAGATATGCATATTTCAGGTGCTCTGGTAGAGGTTTCAACTCCAGTACAGGTGCCTGCACCACAGATGGCAATACCCTCTGGTGAGGCTCGGGAGTAAAAATAGGTAAGACTTCATACCTTTTCGTGGTGGTCTGCAATGAGTGTAATGCACCGATTATGCATTTTAAATCCTCACTCCACTCCACCTGAGGAGTTGTCTCCAACTCGAGGTGCTTGGTTAAAGCCACCTCCAACTCATCCCTGCCATCAGTTTCAAACACTTCCTGCACTACAGGGTCAATAGCACTCACAGAAAAAACTGAGATAAAGTTGGAGTTCGAGGGGTACTTCATAGTATCAAAAATATTAAAATGCACAATTTCCCCATCAAACTCCATGGACAAGGTACCCTTATTAACATCAATTTTCGTTTGTGCTGTGCTCATAAAAGGTCTACCCAATAACAAAGGTGAGGGATCAGGGGAGTGATCATCATCCATATCAAGTACATAAAAATCAGTTGGAAACACCAAATCATTAACTTTTACCAACACATCTTCAACCAACCCGTCAGGATATGCATTAGTTCGGTCAGCTAATTGAATGATTATTCCAGTTTCTTTTAATGGACCTAATTTCAGAGAAGCATAGATAGACTTAGGCATGACATTAATTGATGCTCCCAGATCCAACATGGCCCTTCTGATCACAGTATTACCTATCCTACAGGAAATAGTAAACATACCTGGGTCTCCGCACTTTGGTGGGAGCTTTCTCTGCAGGACCGCTGACACATTCTCCCCAACAATGATCCTCTCATCCCCCCTCAATCGCCTTCGGTTGACACACAAGTCCCTCAGGAACTTGGCATATTTTGGTACTTGTTTGATGGCGTCTAAGAGGGGGATATTTATCTCAACCTTGCGAAAAACCTCCAAGATCTCCTTCTCCTTATCCTGTTTCTTCGATTTTTCCAACCTGCTAGGAAAATGAGGCGGGTTAGTTTTAACTGTAATTATTGGGTCAGGAAGTACCTTTGGATTTGCACCATTGCTGTCCTCCCTTTCAAGCTCATTTTCGATCTTCTCTTCATCCTTGTCCTTAGGAATCACTGTTTCAGGCCCCTGAATTTCTTTCCCATTCCTTAGGGTCATTGCGCTCACGTTCTTCGGATTCAACTCCGGTTGAGATGGCAGCTTCCCTTGGTTCTGGGACTCCAAACGGTTAATTTTGGTGGCCATTTGACTTATCTGATTCCTTATGTCATGCATTTCGGAGTCCGTCCTTTGCTGATTTTGCATAATAGCTGCCTCCGTCCTTTGCTGATTTTGCGCCATGGTTGTCATTATTTGTTTCAGCATCTCCTCCGTAGATGAACCAGATTGAGGGGGCGGAGGTGGTCGGGGTTGGTATTGCTGCTGGTACCCTGGTGGCTTATTCGGCACAAAGTTAGATTGCCTGTTCGGCGTGAAGTTGGGTTGCCTATTCCCTCCATAACTGAGGTTGGGATGATCTCTCCACCCGGGGTTGTAGGTGCTCGAGTAAGGGTCGTACTGTTTTCTTGGCGCGGGCGCGTGGTCAGCCATGTTCACCTGTTCTGCAGTTTCTTCCTGAATCATTGGGCACATGTCTGCAGAGTGACCTATACCAGTGCAAATCCCGCATACCCTGGCTTGTGATGCATTTCTCACAGCCTGTTGCCTAACAAACGCAGTCAACTCATTTAGCTGCTGCTGTATAGAGGGTGTCTCTACCTCATTCACCCTACGTATTGGGACATCCTCTCTTGTACTGAATTGCTGTGAATTCTCTGCCATCCCCTCTATTAACTCCCGTGCTTCCTGAGGGGTTTTGTTCACCAGTGCCCCTCCACTTGCAGCATCAATGATGCTCCTGTCTCTAAAAATGAGCCCCTCATAAAAATATTGTATGATCAACTGCTCACTTATTTGGTGTTGGGGGCACCTGCGCAACAAGTTCTTATACCGTTCCCAATACTCATAAAGTGACTCCCCTGGATGCTGCTTGATCCCACAAATTTCTTTCCTTAGACTTGCAGCCCTGGACGCAGGAAAATATTTGTCCAAAAATTTTTTCTTCAATTGGCCCCACGTGGTGATGCTACCTGGTGACAGGTAGTAAAGCCAGTCATTCGCAGAATCTTTCAAGGAGAAGGGGAATGCCCTCATTTTTATCTGCTCTTCTGTGACTCCCGGGGGTTTCATACTATTGCACACGACATCAAACTCCTGCAGATGCTTATACGGCTCTTCACCTGGTAAACCATGAAAAGAGGGTAAAAGCTGAATCAGACCAGATTTTAGTTCAAATGGAATGTTGTCATTTAAAGCGGGGAAAGTTATGCATAAAGGTTGCTGAGTCAAATCAGGAGCAGCCAACTCCCTTAATGTTCGTGCATTAGCCATGGTGAACTCCTCCTGGTCAGAGTCACTCGAAGTGTTACCAAACGAATCTGTTGGTTCAACTTCTGACTCGGGTCTTTGAGATGTAGCACTAGAGTGCTCTTCTCTGAGCTGTCTGGTTTCCTTTCTCGTTCTACGCGCGGTCTTCTCTACCTCAGGGTCAAAAATCAAATCACCTGTGCGAGAAGATCGAGGCATACACTAGAAGAAAACCAGCAAATTAGGACAAAAATAAAAATGAATTTAAAAAGAAACAAATAATAACGCCAGTCCCCGGCAACGGCGCCAAAAATTGACAGGGTGTCAGCCATTGTATGTATTTCAAGAGCCGCAATTCGTCAAACACTTAGAAAGCAAATGTAAGGCACGGGTAACAATTGAAGCTTTCTAATTGTTCCTAGCATTCGTAAAGCAAATTCACTCCAGAAGTACAATAAGGAAAAGTCAAAGAAAGTGGACTTCAATTCCTTTCTCCTGTCATGCGTGTCCAGCAGCCAAAATGGAAAACTACCATAAACTACAAAGGAAAAGTCTAGAGCTAAGCTCTCCTGCCATGCGCAGGAGTTCCTTGGTCAAAAAGTCCAACAAGGAAAACAAAAGTTAAGCCTTTCTCCTCAGTTACAGCCGGCCAGAACCAAGGGAAAAAACTAACTCTCTCACTTCCTTCTTCTTCCCCCCTTTTAATTGCGGCGCACATCAACAGGAAGAGAATCCCTCCGTCCGTCGTTTCTTCGCGAAAATTACCAAAATGGGCGTGACATCTTCTCTCCCAAAAGTGCCCCTGGGACAAGCTTTATCATCTAAAATCTTTTCCTTTCAATTTGGCATCTGTTATCATATTTTCGTTCTACTCCCTGAAATATACGTAAATTAAGAAAAATGAGTAGAATCCAGTAATTAATCTACATCAAGTCAGGTAATAGGGGAAAATAATAATAAAATAAAAAGATAAATTGCAGCCTATCAGATAGACCCTGACAGAAATGTAAATGGGATAGACCCACGGGATAGACCCTGACAGAAATGTAAATGGGATAGACCCACGGGATAGACCCCGGGATAGACCCGGACAGAAATTTAAAAATCATGATGCACACTAGTGGGACTGACCCACTGCTAGTGGCGATAAAAGTGAAACGCTCACTAGTGGGACTGACCCACGGCTAGTGGCGATGAAAATGAAATGTTGGTAGGTATGAAGAAACTGTGTAAGACTTGCTCGAAAAATTATTCAAAAATTTGCCCCAGTGTGATGAAATTGGTCAGTGGGATTAACTCGAGCCTGCCAAGGTTGGCGGGATAAAACCCGGTCCCAAACGATATAAGCGGTCAGCGGGATAGAACCCGATCCTACCGAGGTTGGCGGGATGAAACCCGGTCCCAACGAAATATGAACGGTCAGCGGGATAGAACCCGGTCCTGCTGAGGTTGGCGGGATGAACCCGGTCCCAACGTGATCCTTGTGAAGTTGGCGGCACGAAATCCAGACCCAACGTGACATTGTGAATGGTCAGCGGGATAAGACCCAGTCTTGCCATTCAATTGGTCAAGAAATTGGATTTGATTTTGTCAAGATACAAGAAATTGAATTTGATTTTCCAAGAAACAAAAGTTTGAACTTTGATTTTTGATTTTTGACTTTTGAATTTTTCTGATTTTTCGAGAGAATCTTTTTTCAAAAATAATTTGCCCCCAGTGTAGGGCCCTTTTTCCCTTCTTTCTTCTCTTTCTTCGGCATCGGCTTTCCACATCACCGGATGCTCCTTCGTCGATTTCAACTATGAATACCTGCATAGGGGGCTTACATGCACTCAAATTTTCATGAAAAAGGCAGCGTGATTGATTTGAAAGTCTTGCTTGAGTCTTTGACGAAATCCTCAAATGGACTATAAAAAATTTGCCCCAGTGTGGGCTTATTTTGTGAAATCTTGCAAATAAAAATTTTGCCCCAGTATAGGCCCATTTGATTGCAAAAAACTTGTTTGGATGACTTTCCATTTACTTCCAAAATGTAGAAAGTAATCATATATACAACGTGAAGAAATTTGAATGTTGAGTTCATGCAGAAATTTCATGTTGAATCTCTCAGAATAACACCAAATTACAGAAGATTTCTTCCTCACTTTTAGCATCGGTGCTAAGGGTAACGGATCACCACCTCTTTGTTGGCTCATTTTTCAGGAGCAATCGAGTGGGGCATTATTTCTGATTTGGAAATGGGAGGTCAAGATTTGTCTTATTCTTGTGTCCAAATGGTACGTAATCCCTTCAATACCACATTTTAGTGAAAGCAAATAGTTTGTCACCCTTATTTCTTAAGAAAATTGAGTCAACATGTAAGCTTTAAGCTTGCAACAAATGGGTAGAAACGATAGCTAAACATGCGAAAACTGGTTATACCCTTATGATCATGAGTGATCGATGGATTTCTTATGAGCATAATCCTCACTTTGGGTTGTCATTAAAGAATAAGTCAACGATGGACCTTATTAGCTTGTAATTTGGCTTGAAAACGATAGCTAAAGAATAAAACTTTCAAGGACATTGCACCGAAGATCGCATTTTTCTAAAATTGCCCCTATTTTGAACTCACAGATCTCAGACTTTGTTTACATTCTTCTCATCATTCACCAGGGGTTTCAACGTCAATTTTTGCATTTTCTTTTCTTGCTTTGTTTTTCCGCTTTCCTTTTCTTTTCCCCCAACTTGGCGGGTTTTCTCATGGTGAGTAGCGTCAGCCCCATACCCAAGCAATTCAGAAATACAGCTAAAATTTTTTGGCATCAGAAATTTTCTTGATAGGGCCATTGCAAAAAACAGAAGTCAGGACTTTCGGCTTTGTAATGGGGTCAGGTGGGGTGCTTAGAAAAGTTAAGGCTTGAAAACGGATTTCAAAAGCGGTTTGAAGAGTCTGAGATCGCATTGTTGCGCGCCAACCCTGTTTTAGGGCTAAATCAGATTTGCCCCAGTTTACGCTCAATTGAGGTTTTTTCACTTTCATTTTTCCTCTTGTTTTGACTTTTCGGCCTTTCGCCATTCTTTTGAACTTTCACAAAATTTGCCCCAATTATTTTTGAACTGAGGTTCTTTTTTCTTCTTTTGCTTTTGATTTTGTTGCATTTCACTTTTTCCACTTCTTGAAATTTTCCTTTTCAACTCAAACTTGCCCCAGTGTGGGGTTTGCGATTCTCAGGGGTTGCCAAACGAAATAATTTATTCTGAAGGCTCAAAAGGGATAACTAGGGATAGAATGTTTGATTGGAAAAGGAGATGGCCTGACTTGTATTCCGTTCCTTACAATAACTCTAAAAGGAAACTTTCATTAATGCGAAATTTTTTGCATGTATCTGAATTAACTGACTGAGGAAGACCCTAGTTCATCCATATTTGTGAAACATAGGCTATCCACGCGGACAAAACTCTTCCTTTTCTTTTTTCAAAATTGGAACCCAAGTGGAATCAAATTTCCCCAACTTGCAGTTCTCTTTCCCCTTTTTCTTTTCCCTTTTTTTCAAAATTCTCCAATCTCCTTCCCCAATGTGGGGTGCGATCATATGTGCACTCGAAAAAGAACCACCAATTTTTGCTCAAATAGGGATGCAAGGGGTAATCAGTGTTTAGGTTGTAGAAACGACGGCCAAAACGTCATTCTTACACTTCATGACAACCAAAATAACGAAATGGTCGTTGAGAATCCATTCCCCTTTTAATATTTAAAATTTTTCAATGTAGGGTAGTGATCATTAGGACTCTTATTTGAAACGAGATTATTCTTTCAAAGGCTCAAATGGGAGAACAAATGATAAAATGTGTATAGGTAGAGAAAAGAATGCTCGAAGTATCATTCCAAATTTCCCAGACAAACAAGAATAATGCACATTTTTGCTTTCACTTAGATGTGATTGAATCAGATTAGACACCGCGGATATTTTCAAGCAAAAGTTGCCCCAATTTATCAATCAATGTGACTGACTTTATTTTGGGATTAAGTGCAGGAGAAAAGGTATCTCATTGGGCCTTTTGAGTTTTTTTTTTTTTAGCACTCTTATTGGATGACTCGGATCAACAATCTGGTGTACGTAAGGATTTTTGAAAGCAGACACTTGTGAATTTTCAGGCCAGAGGTCGAAAAAATCTCAATTTGATCTTATTTCTTAAAGTTCATCATGAAATCTCCAATGAGCAAAAGAATGAAATGTACATGAATATACACAAAACAATAATTGTTCAAAACTTTATTACTAACAAGATTAAAACAAAATTTGACGTTCAGTCATAATACAATGAGAAGAGAGGAACTTGTGAAGAGCTCCACATATACACTTTTCATCTCATTTTCTTTTGGAACAAAATGTATTAACAAATCAAATAAATAGAATTTTTCTTTGAAAAATAATTACAAAATCTCTCAGAGGCTTTAGCGTAGAGCTTTCAGATAGATCAGTTATGTTTTCATTGTAGAATCTGCCCAAGAATCACACAATACTTGCAATTTTGACACTTTATTAGATCAAAAGTGTCATCAGATATAGAAAAATATTTTTCCTTTATTTGAGTATTTTTGCGAATGCAGGGGGAGGGGGGAAAACAAAAGAAAAATACCCTGAGTTAGTAAGCAAAAATATAAAATCGATATGCATGCCTTATGGGGGAACCCTTTTTGTGCCAAGGGTAGGCCTAGCATGAAAATGCAATCCTCCAGAGCAGGCACTATACAATACCTGATGGATCCAATCAGCTTATGGAGTGAAAAATAATTTGAAAAATTTGGCCCGCTGGAATGAGAAGAGACGTTTGTCAAAATGAGGACCTCGTCCGAAGGGATTGATCACTTTTGATCGATACAAGAACTTGCAACAACGCACGGGTTTGACCTTGACGAACTTCCTATTGAAGAGATTGGAATTCGTTTTGACAACTTTTCTCAGTGAAGCACGGGTCAAAACTCCAACTGATCAAATGGCTGGATGCAATGGATGCCTTTCTCAAAATCGACTAGGTTTTCCATTTTGAAATTCGACATTGAAACCCTAATTGGTCAAATGAAATTGACAATTTATTAAAAAATCGACCGGATTACCCTAAAAAGGGAAACAGGTCAAATGAATTGAATGAAATTTAATTTATTCAAAATTAATCAGATCACCCTAAAAAGGGTAAATTGATCAAATAGATTGAACGAAACTTGATTTATTCAAAATCGGCTCGGTTGCCCTAAAAATGGGTAACTTGGCCAAATGAATGAAATTAAATTAGTGATTTATTCAAAAATCGGCCGAATGACCCTAAAAAGGGTAAATCGGTCAAATGAATTGACGATTTATTCAAAATCGACCAGGTGACCCTAAAAAGGGTAAATTGGTCAAATGAATTGACGATTTATTGAATGAATTGGCAAAATGGATGGATTGAATTGTCCGGCCGTTGGTTATTTCAAAATTATTGAGGTGCATTAGTCTATGACCCTCTAAAATCAAATTTTGGCCTCAATTTATTTATCGTCTCAATAGCGAGTAATGATTTGTGAATTTCTTCAAATTAATGTCCTTCACGCAAGGGATTTTTACCAATTTTTGATAAAATGTCCAAAAAGTGATTATTAGATGCTCATATTCCAAAGATCACTCTATGAAAATGATCGGATCCTACCTTACCTTGTGCACTACCCCTTTGGATGGTACAAAATGTAAACGTGCAAGTCTCACTGGATTAAGTATCCGAGACACAAGGTGGCTTATTCCTAAACACGGGATTCCCTATGTGGCATTCCCTTTCTATGGTTTATGCATGATGCCATTTATTAAAGCGATGTAAATATGTGACAAATATGGCCTAAGGGACATAAATAATACATCGGGGGGAAAAGGTCTAAAATGAAATGTATTTATTGAAAATTAAGTGTAATGACTGAAATTTAAACATGTGAGTTATCTAGTGGGTAAGTCACTAAAAGAGTGCCCAAGAAGGCCTCTTATTGCTAAGGCACATGAATGCAATCCAAGAAAACAAAAGAATGGTTAGTGCAATTGGTAATACACATAACATATTGGGAGCAATTAAGAAAAAGAAATACAATAAAGCAAGTAAAAGGGGTGGAACCCCTTCCCTCGTGCCTAATGTGCTTAAAATAGGGTGAGACTGACTCTAACCTAGGAAAATTCTAACATGGATGCATGAGGCTGGGGCTCACTAATGCAACTAGACTCGATAAGGTTTCGGCTCCCAAGCCTTCAGACCTAAAGGCAAAGGGTCATCACTCCCAGGGCCCTTGGTCGGTGGCTCGAGTGATCCCTTAGGTAGCGCTATGGGCGCAGCGCACACCATCCGCCTACCCAAGGCGATCGATCCTAATCCTACAAGGCGGTGTGGGAAACGCCCACAAAAAACAAAATAAAATGGGATAAAAGCAAGTAAACGTGCACGTATGAAGTGTTCCCCTATTTTGAGGGAAAGGGTTGAGAACCACGCGAGGCTCTAAAGGTGACACACACCCCTCCCAAATGCAATGCAAGCGCGAGATAAACAAGTAAACATACATCCAATCAACCAATCATACATTCGTGAGCGAGGGAGTGGTTTGAGACGCGAGTGAGGCAAAGGGTCCTAAAAAGGGAAAATGCAAACCTAATATCCACATGCTATACATAAAAAGGGTAGAAAAAGGAAAAGAATGGCTAAATCAAATGCTTGGACCCACTTAGGAAATCCCCAGTGGAGTCGCCAACTGTCGCGCCCCACTTTTTGATGATGTGTTGGTGTGAGTGTGGTGGAATGTGATCGTGTGTAAAATGAAAAGTAAAAGGCCATGGGACTTAAGAATGCGACGATTTGGCCAAACAAAGTTCAAAAAAGGGTTTTTTAATGAAAATGGAGTCGCCACTTGGTATAGAGTTGGGGTGTACCAAGTCACCCAAAAATGATTTTTTTGTTTTTGAATGAAAAAAGTAAATAAACCCTTTTAAAGAACTTTTGGGTCTACGTAACCAAAAAGAGGGATCGGGGGTCACATTTGACGAAGGGGAAGGCAAGGATAAAAATCCAAGGCACCCATTCGACCTAGCCAAGGCTAGTTGCGTGATTTAGCCCCACCTTTCCTAATTTTTCTACCCAAGGTATGTATCGCGTGTTGGATATGACTATATGAATGCAAAAACCTAGACCTAGGGGGACATGGGGGAAATTTCTCTTCAAAGGTTGAGTGGTGCCAATCACATTAATTGTGAAGCCCAATAATGATCCTTTGGAGAGGTCACACATAATCCTAAATGACGTAAAAATGAGTGAAATGCATGCCATGTGAAAATGTGAGTTTGTGTGAAATGAGAAAGTGATAAAAATAATAGGATGTAAGTGGAGGTGTGCCAATGTATTTACAAGGTAAGGTGAGTAAAGAATGATAATGTGAAAATAACATAAAGTGCATGTGTGCGAGTGATATGGTATAAAGTGTGAGTAGTTAAATGAAAACGTCCAAAAGTAGTGTGAGGTGAGAATGTGGAAAAAGGGATAGAATATAAAGTAGAAGTGTATAGGATAGCGAATAAATGAAATGCATGAATCCTATAGGAATGCATCAAGACGGGAACGGGGAGTCCTAACTTTGTAACTTTAATCTTCCCTTTGATTAGAAGGGGGAACTAGCGTGCTAAGGCTATTTGTGGAGCCACACTCGCTCGTTTCCCTTGTCGAAAGGGGACTTTTCAGGCAAATGTATCCTATAATAGTATGAGGTGCAAGAATCCTAAAATGAGGGGAAAAGGGGTTCGAGGAGCATGCCAAATGATAAAAACTAAGAAAAATGCATGAAATGTAGTGAACATGCAAGTATGCACTAACGAAAAAGGGACGACCTATTGGGTCTAGCGTTGGACTAGCCCTTTCTATGAATTCCTACTAGCATTGGACTAGTGGAAACGGAACAAAGAACCACAACTAGCGTTGAACTAGTGTGGTGACGGAAAAGGGGCCACTACTAGCGTTGGACTAGTGTGGGGACGTACATTCATCCATCAAGTTCATTCATGACTATAAAAAGCGAGTAGACATGCGAATCACTTATAAACACGTAGCACATAACACTTAGCATGCTCGACTAGATGCAAGAGCCTAATAAAGCAAATTAACACATAGCATGCAACCAAGCCATTTGCTAACTAAAACAAAAGGGGAAGGGGAAAATGGACCAAAAATGCTTCTCGAGCCCTATCTATTACAAGCCAAGAGGTGTACACATACCCCATAAAGAATAGCTTAAATAAAAGCAAAAGTAAATGGAACACATGAAAGAAATTAAAGAAAGGCAAGGAAAGCGAAGTAGACATGCAATTTTCACTTAGCACGTTGGATCACGTAGGAGAGACAAAAAAGATAAAAGAAATTGTACCTCCTCCTTTTATGGTGCTAATAAAGTGGACAAGACTTAAATTGGACTAAAGTCACCAAAGAACGGGATAACTTGGGCTAAAACCATCAAAACAAAGGATCAATGCACCAATTTAGTGGTAAACATATATAAACCAATTTGATTCCACTAAAACATCGAATCCTTGTTCAATTGCAAAATAAATGACCAATAATGCATAATGACCAAGGAAAAGTGGAACAACTCATCAAATTCCCAAACATAGCAACTAATAGGAACTCAAAATAACCCTTAATCAATCATTCAAGTCCAAATGAAATGTTTTAGGAACTTTAAAGGTCCTAGAGCAAGAAAAGGTCAAGTAACCAATTTATTTAGGGAAATTAAAGAAAAATAGGCAAACACAAGCTCATGCATTTAAGTACCATCTTAACAAAGCATGGTAATTAATGAAAGCAAACAAGCAATCGAGTTGAAAAAAAAAAATTGAGGCTACCAAGGACTCAAATGCGAGCATTAACCAAACACTCAAACCCAATCAAACACTTTTAGGAACTTCCAAGATTCAAGGGCAAAGAAAAAGTCAAGTAATGGCTTAAAATTCAACTATTCTAAGACCTATTTGCACAAATTAGAACTTAATGGAGTCTTTGTAACATTGCTGCAAAATTGCAGGGACCCAATTGATTGATTTTCAAAGCTTCTGGGCCTTAGAAGGATCAATTGAAAAAGTAAGGGTGGAAATATATTTCTCAGAATTATTTCATGCATGCAACAAAGCCTTTGTTTCTCATTTTCTGGTTTACCTTCAACCGCAGCCCGTTGCTTCATTACCAACCCAAACATTACCAATCAAAAACAACTTTTGAATCAAATGATCATAAGAGAATCCCCAAATCATCAACCAAACCAAATAATACACTATCATTGCTAGATCAAATCAGAAAAATCCGGGTTGATGGCTGTTATTTTCTAAGTTCCTACTCACGCGCATGCCTGGTAGAAGAAAGACAGAAACTAAAATCTGGCGTAGTGCTGCCCAAACCAAAAAAAACCCTCAAACAAGCTTTTAAGCAATCCTCAAGATTCCAAAGAAACGCAAGGAAACTGCTACTGGAACATATGAACGAACAAAAGAAAGACCAGCCGCAAACATCGAAAACATTTCTGCATTTTCCAGATACAATTTGCTGCAGCTTTCTTTTCATTTCCTGTGTTTTTAATATGCAAATTCCTCTTAAAAACTGAACCAGTCATCAAGCTGTAATCATAAACAGTGAGATCACATAATTTTCATCACCCAAGCATGCAAACTTCCAAGAATTTTCTGCAATTTCAACAAGAAATGGAGCAGCGGCAATCGAGGAAACATCAAAGCGCACTTGCTTGAAGCTTTACGTCATTTTTCTGGGCTTTTCAATTTTACTAAACCAACGCATGACTCCAGCACAAAGACAGCAAAAAAATGAAGGGAATCAACCCCAAAATTCCTGGGTTTCCGTCTTTCAAACCCAGCCCAAAGAGTCTAAGCATGTAGAGATCAAAGCTGCAAACTTTCTACTGTGAACTCGAGGCTCCTCTCATGCGTATGTTTTCATACAGAACCCGAATGAAACCTTCATTTCATTAGCCCCCAAACTCCAGATTTTTCATTACCCCAAATAAGAACCAATCAACGTATTTGAAGCTAAAACGGAACCAGTAAACAGCAAAAAATGTAAGCAAATGACTAAAGAGAGCAGCTTTAAACTACGGAAGGTGAATGCAATACCTCAATCAAAGAAAGGAACGTGCGGATGACCCCGGGAAGGCTGAGATAGTTTCTGCCGGATCTTCAAAGGGGCGTCAACGGAACAATGATGATAAGGGTCGGTCCCCTTCTTGCAAACCCCCTCCGCTGCCAAGCTTCCTTCCAGCTCTGGTATTTCTTTTCTTTTCTTCCTCAGATTTGCAGCCGCCAACTCTACTGCCTTCTCCCCCTCCTTTTCCTTTCTTCCCCTTGCAGCCTTTCCTCTGTCGTCCTTCCTATCCCCCCTCCAGATTATCTCAGCTTTCCAGCCCTCAAAACCTTTTCTCTCGTTGGTTTCTTTCTATCCGTCCACTCCTAAAGAACTCCTTTCCTTTTCTTTTGCTGTGTTTCTATCCTTTCTCCTTTTTGCGGCTGCTGTTTCCCTTTGCTATTTATATGGGAATCCTCCTCTTAAACCCTCAGCCATCTTTCCCAAAATTGCAGCTAAAGGAGCTGCCCAATCCTTTCTTGCAAGCTGCGACAATACGCAGCTGCAAATAGCGTATCTTTTTTTTTTTTTTTTGAAAAAGGAATTTTTAAAGTATAATATAAACAACAATAAAATAATAATTCAAACAAACTTAAACTTAAATAAAATGTACAAAATTAGCAACCAAAAAATAAAAAATAAAAAACTAAGATTTTCCTCATTTTCATTCATTTTTCCTTTTTTTTCTTTTTTTCAATTTTTCATTTTTCCTTTTCATTTTTAAATAATGAAACTAAATCCAAAACAACTAAAACATATTTTTTTGAACACTTTTCTTTTTCCTTTGAGAAATTCTACGCTAAAATGGCTCTAAAACTAAAAGTAAATAAAACTAATTGTGACAAATAAAAATAGAACAAATAAAAAATGAATAGTAAATAAATAAATAATAAACACCAAAAATTTGGTGTCTACACAAGTGTTTGATATTGTTATTGCCATTCCATCTTTTACGAACCATTACAAACTCCTTTCAAAACTAGTAATACCAATAACTGCCCTTTCCATATTTCTTTCTAGTTTTCATTATTAAAATATTGAAATCTTGGATTCATTACTAGCTAGACTGGAAATCAGCAAAAAAGTAACTCCCTTTTGGGCTCAAAATCAAGTTAATGAGATTGATAATCTTCTTAAGTAAGCTTCTAACCCCCTTCTACAATTGATGTTTACTAAAATTTTGACAGTCAAGATACACTAAAAATCGGGATTATGGGTTTACAAGGCATGTGGATCAACACCTATGAGAAGGTTGCTGCAATAAACATGTTTTGGATGAAAAGATAATGAAGTTACTTATGGATGGAATAAAGCACTAGACGCGGTACTATGGAAAGCAAACTTACCATGCTAAACAATATTTGCAAATTTTTTTAGTTATGTCAAAATAAATTAGACCTACTTGCACGCATGCATTTAATAAGTACCAATACTTGATTAAAATTTTTTTTCGACTATCCAACAACATACGTTCTCTTAGTGGATGCATGTGAAAAGATGTTCGCAAGGATTGCTTAAAAACCCCCACCCCCCCTTTTTTCCCATAACTTAGGCCTTGTTTGGAAGCTATGTCTTTTGCCCTCTTTTTAATAAGCAAGTTTTTTTTTTTTTTTACAATTTTGTCGATATTAACTCTTAAGAAACACCCCAAAATTTTTAAAATACACACTCAAAATAGCAAAAATACACAAGTTTTTTCTTCCCTTCCTCACTTCTTCTTCTTCATCCTCCTCACCTTAGACCACTCGCCTGCTGCCATCGGCACCACCGCTGTCGGCCACCACTCTTTTTTTTTTTTTGCTTTTTTTTTCCTCATCTCTTTCCTTTCTTCTCTCTCCACCCCTTCCCCCATAAAACTCCATACTTTATGCTGCATTTCTCCCCTCCCTCCCCCCCACAATACCCCCTTCTTATCTTCTCTGCCCAATTTTTCCTCTTTAGAGAAAAATCCCCAATTTTCCTTTCTTGGATCATATTTTCCTCTTATAATAATTATTCAAATTTAATTTACAAAGGTTTTTTAGTTGATTGTCTATTGAATTTGTTTTTTAAAATAAATTTCATGGCCTGAAAGGCTGAAAATGGCCTAGAAGATAGAGAAAGAACAGATGGAATTCAAAGTCATACCGGAGATCGTCATGCCTTATATTAATAACTGCAGTGACACTGGAAATCTAGCGACGAATAATATGTGCTAGAAATTCTTCAATGCCACATCATCTGCCTCCACATTGTTGCCATTTTCATCAACATCTTCGTTCGTAACCTCCCCCGTAGTAGGAGCTAATAAATTCGGAGAGAAATCTTCTAGATCTAGCTCATCTAAGAGGCCATCACCGAAGAGGATGATGAATCTAGTGGAAATAAGAGGAGATCTAAAGAACGAAATTAAGGAGACTTTATCTGCTCAAGCTACAGCTTCGGCAATGGTAGTAGTGGTTAGGAGGGAGGGAGAGAAAGAGAGAAAATAAAAAAGAGAGGGAAGGAAGAGTGGTAGCTGGTGGCGGCGCCGGGGGGATGGAAGGGAGGGGGAAGAAAGGGTCTACTATAGGGAGGAAGAAGAAAAAGGATAAAAAGAAAAAAAGGGAAAAAAGGAAGAAAAAAGGTTTTCAATTTTTTCAAACCCTAAATACACAAAAGTTTTCTATAATTTCTACAGTAAGTTATAGTAAAGTTTATGCAAACATTCAAAAAATATACCATCAAAATGGGCCCTTAGTTATTTGACATTTAGCACCGCATTTCAACAACATTAACTTTTTTGTTTGAGCAAGATGTCAAAAATATTTGTAACGGCTTCATAAATTATAATAATTTTAAGAATCTATTTATTTTGCATTTGGTTCCATATCATGAACATTTAATGGTTAAATATTTAATTGAAATAAACTTGATTCATCATTTGTTTGCACATTAGTGGCCATATTATTAGGTGAACATATGGAATTGTTCACATATGTAATATGGAATATGCATTTGATAAATGTTATAACACAAGTTATACTCAATTGCTTTTTTGAGCCAATTAGTTGGATTGCTAGTAGAGTTCTTGTATATTTAGTTGATTGTTATAAATTGGGGCTATTGAAGTTTCAAGAACTAAAATGTCTTAATGGTATTCATTTTCTAACAATGGTTTAGTGAAAAATCACTAGCTAATTCTGTGAGAGATGTGAATACCTATAGCTATCCTTTCCATATTTCCTTCTACTTTTCATTTTAAAAATGTACAAATTTGTAATTCATTACTAGCTATGTTATAGATTGGAAAAATGTGTAAAAATGTGGGTTAAAAAACCAATCAATTGGCATCATACTTGTTGTCATTAATGCTTAAATATTTAAGGCTCTTTTGCATTTACATTTTTTTTTAACAAAAACCAATATTTGTGATACAAGTCTACAAAAATACTTTCCAAAAATCACCTTAAAATCACCAAAAAAAAAGTCACCACAAGCCACTACCCTCTTACTGCCACTCTCGCCCTCATGCCACTACCCTAATGACACCGGCATATCTCCTGTTTCCTTCTCCTTTTTTCTCTCCATATATCACCCTATTTCACTAAACCTCAACCCATCTCTTCACCTTTGCCCCTCTCTTCCCTGCTACCAAGGACAAACCAAGATTTTAGCTTGATAGGAAGGGTCAATAGAGTTAAAGAAAAATTGGTACTTAAAATAGGTTTGACGGAGCTAGAAAAATCAATGTTTGATTAGATGGTCAAAAGTCACTTTTTGTGGAGTTGGTTTTTAACTAATGGTTTAGCTAATGAGTGCCCAATCAGCACTAGCTATGAGAGGTGTCTTAAATGTTAGTTTTTCGGGAAAAGTATAAGTAATTTGAAAAAGTGTCTAAATGTAGGGGTGCAATAATTGTGATTATATTCACTTAGATGGTAATTTAAGTATAATTTAGATGTGTTAATGAGAACTCCATTAATAAAAACTTTTAACTAAATACCCAACTTGTATAGTATAGAGTTTCCTTGGTTGATGATATTTTAAAGTTACACTATTGACTAATTATAACTAATACAAAGAATCAACTAAGATCCACTTTCGATCCGGTCATGGTTACACTCTCAATCCACTTTCCCTCTAGATCCGGTTGTGGTTGCCATCTCTTTCCTCCTCTATCCTTTCTTTTCGTCCCTCTGTTACCCTCCTTTCTACAGTCCCTAAACCTACCTAAATCATACTCGATCTAGTTGTAATTATAAGTTGATCGGAAGGATAGAGGGCTGTGCTACCTTTCTCTCCCAATTTGGTCATAACTACAACAAGATTGGTAAGACAGAGGGCCACGACACTAGGAAAACAAAAGTGTGAATTGAGGGAATGGAGGAGAAATAAGGAATTGTGGGAGATCGAGAAAAAAAATAGAGAGTAGCAGGGAAAATAAAAAGGAAGGAACAAAGAAAGAGATAGTGAGAGGAAGAGGAAAGAAGATGTGTCCAGCAAAGGATGGAGGAGAAAAATAGTGAAGTATGAAAGGGAGTTACCTGTGGTAAAGAGGGTGATAGTGGGTGGTCAAAGAAGAGGTTGGATGGTATTTATAAGACAATTCAAAAAACACATGTATGTTAAAATCTTTATATATTGTACAGTTGTAATAAAGTTTTTCAATAACATCCTTGAAACAACTTAATCGATACGGATCCCAAGTTTGATAAACTTATTAGATTGCCTCCTGCTTGCACATCAACGACCTACATTATTAGGTGCATTTATATGCACTTGTTGACATTATTTGCAATTACTTATGAGACAATTAATTGGTTAGGTGGTTGCATACATGAATATTTATTTAATGGTGAAATATTGTGCCTATCTAAGTTTCAAGAGCAAATAGATCTTACTTTACATGATATTTATTTTTGTGGAACAAGTAGTGCAAAATCATTAATTGCATTAAAGATGTTTGCATCAATTAAAATTCTTTGAAGATTTCTTTATAGTTGTTTTTTTCCTATGTATTCAAATCTCGGAATCATTTTTGACTAAATTAGATATCGATTAAGAAAATCTTATCAATCAAATACAAGTCAATTAGATTCCTAGTTTATATTGGTAAATGCGTAAACCATCCCTTTTAAAAAAAAAAATAGATTATGTTATTAAACGGAAAAAACCAAAGTTACAAGCGCCCATGCTTAAACTAGCCCTCCCTCACAACAACCTGGTGGAGGGATGGCACTCCTAGCCTATCTAGAAACAAAGCTCCTCGCGCTAAACTAGGCAAATCTGAAACTGCCAAATATATATCGTCACGGGCTTGCTGACAACCAGAATTTGCCAATATATCCGCGACTTGGTTCGCCTGACGGTAACAGTGAAGAATTCGAGGAAAATGATGCGCCACCCCCATCAACTGCTGCACCTCCGTGTGAATGCCCCATGGGCAACTTACTAAGCGATTCAAGATACGAACTAAAACCAACGAGTCCAGTTCAACGTCAAAGGGATCGATGCCCCTCTGGAGACACAACAATGTGTAAACCATCCCTAAGAGTAATGTCTAACAAAATTACGATTGTAGATTCACTTCTACCATGCTAACTATTATTCAAAAAATTTTAGTTATGCAAAAATAAATTGGACCAATTTGTGCATGTCCAATAATTAAAAACCTCAAAGTCAATTGCATACTTCCAACAACAATAGTTTTTCTTTGAGGAAAAAAATGATAAAGTTGCATTAGCGTTTGCTTAAAATCTTTTTCCTTTTAACTTTTTCTTCTTTTCATACTTTAACTATTCAAAATTTATCCCCACATCAACATTAAATTATGTCGTCAAGAAAAATGATAAAAATACATCTAATGGTCATATAAGATTTTTCTGTTGTGATTTTGAGAATCCACCATTTAATACTTACCAGCCTTTAGTGCATGGCAAGTTTTTAAATTTGTTATCAAAGCTGCACCATATCAAGTTTCAGGTTTAGGGCAATCCTTATTTTCTAATTTCAATTTCCACTTTTTTATTTTTAATTACAACTTAGACGTTAGGGTATCTGCCCCAAAATTAGACTCTTCTGTCATCTCAAACACTCCATGTATTACGTAGGCACAAATTCCAACCCACTTGAGTGTTGAAGCGTCTCCTATCTCACACTTACCCAATAAATAACAGTCACAGAAATTCCTAATTTTGTGGCGCGTGCATGATACGTGTTAATACCCACATTTGACTAGGGTTACACATTTGGCTAATAGATACTAATAAGCCTTATACCTTAATACCTAACTGGCAGTTTCCTATTGGTTGATCCGTTTATCTCTCTCCCCTGCTATAAATTCACATGTAAAATGCATTAATTATAACCTCAACTGGAAAAACATAAGTTAAAACGAGAAAAACAAAAGTACTTTGGAAAAAATGCAATAAAGAAACAAGAAAGAAAAGAAAGAAAGAAAGGCTTCTCTTGCTAGTTCTATGACTACAAACTACATAGTACTTTATTGTCTCTTCTGTATTTGAAAAAAATATCAATTAAATATTTTATTTTCACTCTCTACTATTTTTGTTCACTTCCAAGGCTAAAACTAGTAAATTCATGGTTATGTTTCACCCTTTAAGTCACCTACGATTTTAGATCAGTTTATGAGTTTTACATATTTTTTCTTGGCCCATTTTTTTATTGATTGATGATAGGTCTTCTTGGGAGTTGTCGCAAGGAAAATATTTCTAAGTCTGACAAGGGTTGTTTTGATCAAATAAAACTTAATTTCTCCGATATATGGTTTCTCATATATTTCTCATGCTTAATTTAATGGATTTTGAGAAAGATAATTGGGTTTTTTCCCCTTTTGGTGATTTTGTGCGGGCCTTTTTTAGCTAGGTTTTGAGCTGATTTTTCCTTTACATTGTATAGATCATAGTTTTAGAGTGGGTCCATGCTATTTTATGTGAGGTGTTAATTTATGTTAGCTTTCCTTTATGACTGAAAGATTAATCAAATTACTCGATACTTGAAATGAATTTAGTTTACTAAAAGTTCATTCGAACTTGGTTCACCAACTAGTCTAGTAAAACATAACAATTTTGCACCTGACACCTTTTCTATGACAAATTAGGTGAATAAGGAGAACTATATCTTTAAATCAATTTTTACTATATTTACGAATTTGCAACTTGTTTACTATTGCCTTGTCTTGCACATAATATCATATAAAATTCCAAATAATTCTAACCTAATTTCTTCAAATAAAATTCACAACTTGTAGAAGGACATCATATATATGATACATTTAGTATCTATTTAACCTAATATAGTCATCAATGTATGAAATTTTTGTAAGAGATTATATATAAGATGATATAAATACCACAACATAAAAAATTTTGTCAGGTAAATTGTCAAAATATGTGATTTAGACAACATTTAACATGTAAAATTGATGTCAATGTATATTATTAGTTCTCTGAATTGTACATATGTTGTACATGAAAAAAAAATTTCGTCAGTTTTAATGGATTATGCCATTTGTTTCATGGCTGACAAAATTATGTTACACAACAATTTCCCTCTTGGTGCAGCTATCTTGCCTATATTCTTTAGACATGGACAAAAATACTATTGTAGTGGAAGAAATTCCCCCACCCAAGTGTGGCACATGCTTGACACGTGTCAATGCATACATTTGACTATGGTTATATTCTTGTGAAGATCACTGTTTTAGAGTGGGTTTTTCTTTTTTGTGTGAGGTGTTAATTTATGTCATTTGGACTTCATTTCTTACCTAGTTTCAATTATTTCTATTCATTTCTTGATTAGGATTGAATGATGAATCAAACTATTCGATACTCGAATCAAACTTGATTTAGCAAGAGTTTATTCGAACTTGATTCACCAATTAGTGAAGTCAAACTTGACAGTTTTGCACCTAACACTTTTTGTACGATGAATTAGGTGAATAAGGAGAACTAGTTATCTTTAAATTAGTTATTTACCATATTTACCGATTTGCAACTCTTTTACCATTACTTTGTCTTGTATATAATATCATATAAAATTTCAAATAATTCTATTCTAATTTCTTGAAAAAAAAACCCACAACTTGTAGAAAGACATCATATATATGACACATACAATATCTATTAACCTATTGTAGTCTTCGATGTATGAAAATATTTAAGACATTCTAGATAAGATGACATAAATGCCACAACATAAAAAATTCATTAGGCGAAGTGTCAAAATATGCAATTTAGAGAACATGTAACATGTCAAATTGATGCTTAGGTGGCGTTTGGTTCGTACATCGGAATCGGATTCGGATTCGGAATCGGATATCCTGAGTTTGGAATGAAGTCATTCATTCCAATACATTTGTTTGGTTCAAGTACCTGGAATGTGTATCATCATTATAGTTGATGTTTAGCTCGTCGACTCTTTTGGAATAGAATATAATAAATATATTATAAACCACATCGTAAATGATAGTTATTGGCTCTTTGTAAATGGGATTTAAGAAATTTTCACTAATTAAATATATTAGTATAAATGTATTAGTAAATTTAGTCTAACTAATTAATAATTTCTATTAGTAAACATGTATAATTATTAGTATAATTGATAATATTAATTATATTACATAAATTAATATACATTATATAATACATATAACTAATAATATTATTGTTATAAGTTTGTAACTAATTAAATTAAATATTATATATATAATTAAATATAAATATACAAATGTTATAATATAAATATATAATTATAATTATATAATATATACAAATATTAATTATACTACTATTTTATATAAATATAATATATATTACATATTAAATATAGTTATTATTATATATTATTATATTTAAAATAATAATTATAATTATAATTATATAACTTATTAATATTACATACATTTATATATTATAATTATATGCACATATAATATACACTTATAAATATACATATATATTATAAATATATTATTATATAATATTAATAAATTTATAATATATATTATATAGGTATAATTATATTTAACTAAATAATTATAATATATAATTATATAATATAATAATATCATTATTATAATTTTGTAACTAATTAAATTAAATATTATATATATAATTAATTATAATTATACAAATGTTATTTAATTATAATTATACAAATGTTATAATATAAATATATAATTATAATTATATAATATATAAATATTAATTGTACTAATATTTTATATAAATATAATGCATATTAATATTAGATATAGTTATTATTATATATTATTATATTTAAAATAATAAATATAATTATAAATATAATTATATAATTTATTAATATTATATACATGTATATATTATAATTATATGCACATATAATATACATTTATAAATATACATATATTATAAATATATTATTATATAATATTAATAAATTTATATTATATAAATATAATTATATTTAACTAAGTAATTATAATATATATTTATATAATATACTAATATTATAATAAAATATTATAATTGTAATATATTATATATGTATATATTATAATATAAATATATAATATATATAAATATTAATTATACTAAATATTATGTAATTATAAAATTTTGGAATCATACTTGGGTTTTGGACAAAACCCACCCTTTTACTAGGGAATGGAGAGATGCCAAATTTTTAGAAATCATTCCAAAATTTCAATTCCCATACCAGTGAACCAAACACCAGTTATGGAGTTTATTCCATTACTTCATTCCGATACCCTTTTACCAAACGCCCCCTTAGTGTATATTATCAGTTCTCTGAATTGGTCACAAATATTTTATGATTTTTATATTGGTTTCCAATCTTTTTAAACACTCTACATAAAAAAAAAATGCATTGCTTAACATTATTCCGATATGCAGCAAAAGATATTAAACACTAATATTTGTGACCGTGACTAATACCACAATAGCTAACCATTTGAATCGATCTCACCTTATGTGCGTCTAGTCAGTTTTCATTGCTTAGGTCATTTGTTTCATTTCATGGTTGACAAAATTATGTTTAAAACAAATTTCCTCCTGGTGCAACTGTTTTATTTGTTTCCTTTTGAACATGAAGAGAAATAATAATGCCGTGGAAGGAATTTCTCCACCCAAGTCTTCAGGATCTCTTGTACAAATTAATTCAATTCATATAGAACTACCAATAACTCCAATGGAGGTTAGGCAGCCTGAAAATTGTGATGAGAACTTTGGAATGCAGTAAATAAATTTTTTTCGTCTATGTAACAATTTGTATGACTTGCAAGAAATTTTTAAAATCGAGGGTTTTCATTCAAAGGACATGCTAAGCTTTGTTCGTGCATGGTAATTTGTTTCTATTTGTATTGATACATAAATAGTTGCTAATGATAGCTTTGTTAAACTTCATAGATATAACATGAGTGCCGCCATGATAACAACCACCACTAATGCATTAAAACTTGCTGAACCTTGCCTCCCACCAATTTGCCACAATTAAATGTGGCCTTACTTAAAAAATCCAGGTGAGTGCGTAGTGCACCCGTCTGGTCCGGTGGTGGTTTAGTCCCCTCCGGATTACCCCAAGACCTCTTCAGGCCCTCGCCCTCCCCATAGTATAGAAAACTATCGTATCGAAAAAAAAAAAAGAGTGTTGATGATAACCATGACCTTCATCTTTCTAAGCCACAGCACAAACTAAAATCTTAGCCACTCACTATGAGTATCCAAATTGGACCTTAGACTCAGAACAGTGGCGGATCCAGAATTTTGCTTAAAAGAAGCACGGACTAGAAAAACAATAAAATACTAAAAAACTATGATGGCTAAATTAAGAATCTTAAAGCACTTCAGGGACCAGGCTCAGTAATGTGGGCATGTCACCCAAGTGGGGGCGTTAAGTGTATGGAATCAGTTGTCTGCAACCAAAATAACTCCACATTCCACTACGTAAAAACTTCACAGGTAGCTTTGTTCAATGTATCCTTTTCAGCCCTGAAACCAGGCTTTTGATGTTCCCCTTTGCTTCATCAGAACAACTACTCCAAACCAAAATCCTTTATAAATATATAAGGAAATGCGAAATTTAATAAATATGAGTGTGTACATCAATTTTAAAAACTATATGTACTATATCAATGCACATTAGGCATCAATTCAAATAAGAATTCTTATTAACATGTGAAAAGAGGATTTCAAAATAATAAGATTATATAGCGTTTCAAATAAGACTTCAATGCATCATATAAGATTTCATTAGGCATCAATCATGAGGATAGTCTGTCTTTACATAAAATAATTTTTTTGACAAATTGCATAAATCAATATTACATTTTCTCGTAAATTTATTGCTTATAATGCTTTACATTTCTTTGCCATCCGCTACTTATCTTTTTGCTATATTTAAATCTAATGCCTTCACAAAAATGTAAAAAAAAAAAGAAAAAAAAGAATCTCTATGCCTTGTACAAAGTGAACCTCCTAGGTAAATGGAACGCTTAATTCTTAAATAGTTACAATTTAATGTTGAAAACTCAAAATAGGTGTGTGAAGCAATTTATCTATGGTTTAACTAGTTTTTTCTATGTTTATAGGCATGCCTTTTTGCATGTGAAAAACAACCTTGGAATTTTGCCTTACATTAGCTTGTTAAAACCTTTAATTGCATTAATTTGCCTTACATCTGTGCCATTGAATTTAGTGAAATTTCATTTCCCTTTTAGATTGTCTTCTAAACTCCTAACATTGCTCATATTCCCTTTTCTTTTTGCAACCATATATATGATGTCATAGACATAGATGCTGTTGGGTGTGGGCCAACCCATTTGTGGGCCAACCCACTTATGCAAAAGCTTGAGGGCTTCTCAAGCTTAAATAAAAAGCAAAAGCAGCCGCAAGAATAGATTCAAGCTTTGGTCCTTGTGCGAGAAAGAAAGGAAAAAAGGCCAGCTGCCACCTTTGAGTGAGATGAAGAGAGAGAAAGGGCTAGAGAGAGAGAGACTTCAAGGTCTTGATTGGAGGGCGATTCGAAACCCGATTGAGACGAAATTTTACCCACGCAATCCTCTCGTCAAGTTTTCCTTATCTACCGATTCAGATTTCTGATTTTCTCTTCGTTTGGTAACACCTTTCCAAACTCACTTTTTTTTGACAGTTGTAGTTTTTGGGTTTGGTAACACCTTTCGTAATTTTGTAGCAATTTGTTTGGTTGATATTGGTACTATTATTGTCGTCCGAATATTTCGAATAGACCTGTGCATTCCCATTATTGTGATAGTGAAGATTTTGACTGGACTAGGTCCCGTGGTTTTTCCCAATTTGGGTTTTCCACGTAAAAATCTTGGTATCCTGTGCCTTTTAATTTTCTTGCATTTTATTATCACTGCTGGTATTATTACTTGGTGATTTGGTTTGTTCCTATTTTTAACTGGTACTTGGGGAAAGAGAAATTTGTCCTGGGCTAATTCTAATATTTTGTGCCTGTACTGGTACCTCTTTTCCAACAAGTTGTATCAGAGCAGTCAGGTTAGGCTGCTCATTTGTATTGGTTAAAAATGGATGATTCAGATAGTGGTTGCATGATAAAATTGAATGCCACTAATTATTCAATTTGGAAGCCTAGAATGAAAGACTACTTGTATTGTAGAGATTTGTTTGAATCTGTTCTAGGGGATAAAAGCAAACCAAGTGATATGAGTGATGAAAAATGGACCGTTATGCACATGAAAACTGTTGGCAATATTAGAAAATGGATTGGTCAAAATATTTTTCAACATTTTTCCAATGACACCAGAGCTGATGTATTATGGAAAAAGGTTGAGAGTATGTATGAAAGGAAAATCTGTTTGAATAAGGCTAGCTGTTTGAAGCAGATTGCTCGAATGAGATATAAAGATGGGAAAGATATGACTGAACACTTGAGTAATTTTTAGGGATTGATAAACCAGGCAACTACATTAAATTTGAATCTGGATGATGAAGTACAGGCTTTATTACTATTCAGTTCACTACCGGATAGTTGGGAAACCATGGTAGTCTCCGTCAGCAATTCAGCTCCGAATGGTGTGTTGACCATGGCTATTGCAAAAGAGGCCGTGATGAATAAAGAGTTCAGGAGGAAGGAACAAGAAATTGTCTATGAGACCCAGGCCCTAATGACAGAAAAGAAAGAAAGAAGAGGGAGAAGCAAAAGTAGAGGACCCTACAACAGGAATGACAAATCTAGAGGCAGGTCTGAGTCGCGAAAAAATATTGCATGCTATTATTGTAAAAAGAATGGACATTATATGAAGGAGTGCAGAATCCTAAAACGGGAACAAACTGAGAAAAATGGTAAGGCAAAGGAAAAAGGTGATGAAAAGACTACAGCAGTTGCGGCAGCTCATGATGATATGTTTGTGTTCTGTGATGATGGTCAGATGAATATTATTTATTATGAGAGTGATTGGATAGTTGATTCGGGTGCATCCTACCATGTTACTCCTCACAGGCATTTCTTCTCAACCTACACCGAAAGAGATTTTGGATATGTTAGGATGGGAAATGAGGTCGCATGCAAAGTGATTGGCATGGGAGACATATATTTGGATACAGATACAGGGTGCCAGCTGATATTAAAAAATGCTCGACATATCCCTGATGTTCGCCTTAATCTTATCTCTACAGGAAAACTTGACGATGAGGGTTACCATAGCTTGCAAGGTGGAGGCAAATGAAAACTCAGCAAAGGAAATCTCATTGTTGCTAGAGGAAAGAAGCAGAATACCCTCTACTTAATGCAAGCCAAGTTGGAGAAGGGAGAAGTCAATGCAGTTCGTGATTCATCAATTGACCTGTGGCATAGGCGACTTGGGCACATGGGTGAAAAAGGGATTCAGACACTTGTTCGCAAACAGCTTCTAACTGAAGTTAGAGGTAATGCACTTAAATCTTGTGTTGACTGCATTTATGGGAAACAACACAGAATTGCATTCAAAAATTTTCTTCCATCTAGAAAATTGAATCCATTAGAATTGGTGCAAACTGATGTTTGCTATATGAAAGATAAGTCTCTTGGTGGTGCTGTTTATTTGTAACTTTTATTGAGGGAAGCAAGGGAGAAGAGGAAAGAAAAAAAAGAAAAAAAATTAGATAGACAGAAAATTATAAGCGAGGGAGAAAAGGGAAGCGAGGGAGAAGAGGAAAGAAAGAAAAGAAAAAGAAAGAAAGAAAAGAAAAGAGAAAAAAAATAGTTTTGGATTTTTTTAAATTGAAATTCCAAAATTTGAATTTTTGAAAAGAAAAACAAGGCTGAAGGTTTAAAAGGAAATTAATTTTATTTCCATTTCTCTTAAAAAAATTTTTTTTGTAGAATTTAAATTTCAAAAATTTAATTGCTGAAATAATTTTATTTGTAAAAAAAATTTTCAAAATTTTCAAAAATAATAAAAAAAAGAAATTTTTTTAATTTAAAAATTTTCCTTTGTTTTTCGGTTGTTAAATACAGCATGGGCACGCCAAAATTATAAAACGTCCACTGATCTCGGGAGGCACTAACACGGCGTGGGCACGCCAAGATTACACTTCCTACCAACGTCGTGAAATGTTGAGATTTTACCAACATGGCGTGGGCACGCCAAGATTGGTAAGCGTCCACTAATCTCGGGAGACATTAACACGGCATGGGAACCCCAAAATTGCACTTCCTGATCACATTGAAGGAAAATATTAAGACCGACTACTACCCGACTAAGAAACGATAAAACAAAAGAAATAAACAACGAAAAATAATAAAATGGGTAAAATACATAAAACTCCCATGTGGTTAAGGAAATTGACATGAAACCTCCTCATTGTTTAGAAACACCACTTAACCCCCTTGTGCTTTGGACTTCTTTGGATTTTACCTGCTGACCGGCTGGGAAGCCGGTAATAATATGAAATACCAAAAATACCCTTATATATAATATGTGAAAAGTTACAGATGTAATTAGTCAATGTGGAGTGGACTTCTGAAAATGAGAGAGAAACCCTAAACCTACAACGAAGAAGAATGTGACTGTATTGCTGAGCGGTGTGAGTTATGGTGAAGATCGATCGGGCTTGAGCTACATTTCATGTTTTGAGAGAGAAACCCTAAACCTACAGTCAAGAAGAAGGTGTTTGTGTGTTGCAGGTCAACAACATTAGACAACATCGGTCGGCGTTTCTGTACAGATCGGTCGAGAGTCACAACGCATTGAGCATAACTATTAACCAGGTAAAATACATATCTGAACCTTAGGCATTAGACGAGTTGATTTGTTTGATGGCAGGTGTTTTGGTAGTAAATTGGGGATATTTTGAAACTTGGTATAGGAACCACCATTGTCAGTTTTGGCTTAGTCAGAAGTTTCTCCGACAATGTTTGTGGGAAATTTTTTTTAAAATTTGGTAAATATTGCAAAATGTCAGTTTTGGCTTGGTCAGAAGCTTTTCCGACAAACTCCCGACAATGTTTGTGGGAAAATTTTTGTTTAAATTGCTAAATGCGCAAAATGTCAAGGTTTGGCTTAGTCAGAAGCTTGTCTGACAATTTTTGGGGGAAATTTTTTTAAAAATTGCAATATACTACAAAAGGTATGGGTCTATTTGGAGTAATTAGAACTATTGTGGTCCATACTGGTATTGATTATGTTTTCATTCTTCTAGATAAGTGTGTTGATGTTGATTTTTTTTTTTGAAACTGAGCGTATGAAATATTGTCTGTCCGTTTTGATACATCTGAAAAGCAAATGAGTAAATGAATCTCTGTTTTTTGACACATCTGAAAATGGAATTAGTAAAATAATCTCGATTACTTTGGGTTAGGTGCATAAGAATGGGAGATAATCCGTGGCAGACCATAGACATACACATGCATTATGGTAGATATTTCAAATGAAAATCGAGAATTAGATACACTGGTGAACACGTGACCCTGATGAATTATCTGTATTTGAGTTTCCAAAAATGTACCAAACAATTGACCACGGCGTAACAAATATGAATTTCTGGTACTCCATTCCCTTTCATGACCTTGATGTTGGTGTGGTTCCCATCAAGGATGATATTGACATCGAATTATTGACAACATGTTATGAGAGACTTACAGAAATGCACATATATGCTGAGAGGGGGCCTGATCCCATTGAAATTGTGTCCCCGGAAGGAAAATTACTGTACAAGAGAGTGACTGGTGATGGCGTACTTGCACTTCCATATCATGATGGCTAGCAGGCTGAGATTAGTTCGTCCTCAGCTGTTAAAGGCATGGATGAAATTGACCCTTTAGTAATTGGGAGTAAGGACAATAATGACAATCCACACATTAACTGTAGAGCAAAGGACATCTGTGAAGAAGAGTCATCACAAATGGAGTTGGATCCAGCTTTTGTGGGACCACATAGAGAGAAGATACATGATTCTGGTAACAAGTCCAAGAGAAAGAAGGCAACAAATGATAAAAAAGCTAAGTCACAAAGAGTAAAGTTAAGTGCAAGGAAGTCAGTCAGGCGGTTATTTAAAGACAAAGAAGACAGTAATACATCCTCAGAACCTCAGCAGTCTCTTATAAGGAAGTCAACAGAAGAAACAACACAAGCAGAGAGAGATCCAACATCAGAGCAGACTGATTGTAAGGGAGAACCAACAACACATGCAGAGAGAGATCCAACAGAAGTGCAGACTGATTGTAGGGGAGAAAGAACAGTTCATGAAGGCGGAGAAGAAGATGAAGTCATACCAGATTATTCAGATCTTCCTGACTGGCTAAGAGAAGCAGTAGACCTGCCTGAAGATGATGAGATATTTGCAGGTTTACATGGTCAAGGATCAACACAAGCATCTATAAATGTTGGATCTGTAAATTCGGTTGGTATTGGTTCAAAGTAGCAACATATCTGAGTAATAAATTTCAAGCTAAAGTGAGGGATGATCCTGGATATAGTATTCCTGGCATAGTGAATGAGACAAGAAGATTATTTATGCTAGATATTAGTCAAAAAATAGCTGCCAGAACAAAGCAAAAAGCATTAGAGGCACTTAGGGGCAATGACATGGAGCAATACCACAGACTTTGGGATTATGTAGCTACTGTTAAAAATTCAAATCCTGATAGTCATATTTCATTGCAAATTGATAGGCGAAATGTTGAGGAAAGAGCTATATTTCAGAGGATATATTATGGTTTAGATGCTTTGAAAAATGGTTTCCTAAAGGATGTAGACCTATCATAGGACTAGATGGCTGTTTCCTTAAGAGTCCCTTTGGAGATCAGCTGCTTACAGCCTTGGGTAGGGATGCTAATGAAAATATGTTCCCTATTTCCTTTGCTGTTGTTGAGGTAGAGAATTACGATAGTTGGAGTTGGTTTTTGCAGGAATTAATCAGCCAAATTGGAAGAGGAAACAAAGGAGTGGCTTACACTTTCATTTCAGATAGGCAAAAGGGTCTTGTCCATGCAATTGAAGAATTGTTTCTTGAATCAAAGCACAGATTCTGTTTGAAACATATGTTCGAGAACTTCAAACAAAGATTCAAGAATCAAGACCTTAGAAACATGTTTGGGAAGTTGTTGCAGCAACAAGCATGCCAGAGCATGAAACTGCCATAGCAAATCTTGCGAGGGCTGACCCATAGGAAGGTGACAAGCTAACAACTGCGGGATGGTTCAAACGGTTGCCTCCAAAATTGTGGTCCATAGCTCATTTTAGTACAGCTTGTAGGAGTGACACTTGCGTTAACAATATGAGTGAGTCATGGAATAATTACATTCTAAAAGCTAGAGGGAAGCCAATAATTACAATGCTGGAGTGGATTCGGAGGAGATTAATGCAAAGGTTGGTAACCAAACGAGAGGGCATGCTGAAACATGGTGGCACTTTATGTCCAAACATTTATGAGAAGTTAGAGAAGTTTAAGATAAAGGCAAGAAATTGTGTTGCGGTTTATGGAGGAAATGGGAATTTGGAAGTTGATGGCTATGGAAGGACAAATGTTGTCAATTTGGAGATGAAATCATGTACTTGTGGTCATTTTCAGTTTAGTGGCATTCCTTGCGTACATGCGGTTGCCTGCATTCAGAGTAGAAAGTTGAAATTTGAGGACTATGTTAATGCTTGTTACCATAGGGAGGCATATTTAAGGGCCTACAACTTCACAATTGGTCCCGTTCCTTCGAAGCAGTTCTGGGTAGATAGGAAAATGCAATATTTGAACCCACCATTGGTGAAAAAACAGCCTGGTAGGCCAAAAAAACAGAGGAAGAAGGGTCCAGAAGAGCCTACAAATCAGCAGAAAGCAAGTAGGAAAGGTCTTGCAGTTTACTGTCAGAGGTGTTTGAAATCTGGACATAACATACGAACTTGCAAATCAGGGATTCACCCTAAGTCTAAACTTTACAAAGTAATATAACATTTTACATTCTACTGTCACTATGGTTTAGTGTGTTTTATTGCTACTTATACACTCATTAAATTCGATTTGAACTATAGGCACTTAAAGTTGGTCCAACAGCTTCAAATGCAACATCCGTAGCTTCTACAACTCAGGCTAGTGTCTCAAGTACTACTGCTACTACACTTTCACAGGTACTAAAAAGTAATTATCTATTTTTTGGGTGCTGGAATATACTTACATACATACTAACCATGAGAACTTACATACAGGAGCCAAATCAGCCTATAAGTGGTACCAACCAAGAAAGCCATCAAAGTAGATCCTTAAAGAGAAAGCAACCAGCTGCAACTGCAAGGATGTCAAGGTTGCGACATTGTGGCTCCAAGAAACCAAGAAAATGAACTGCTATTTGTTCGATTTTATTGGTTGAATGTACTGGTTATGCCAAGTAGCCAAGTAGAATATGTCGATTTTATTGGTTGAATGTACTGATACCATTATGGTATGGATGTTGCAATATTTTTCATTGTACTCAGATTTTTGGCTGTCTTTTGGTTGACTAATACTTTCATGGATATTGTACTCAGATTTTTTGGCTATGTTTTGGTTGACTTTGCCTATTTTTTGGGGTACTGATACCATTATGAATTTTTTGTCTCAGATTTTTTGGTTATGTTTTGGTTGATTATGGCTATCTTTTGGTTGACTGATGCCATTGTGGTATTGTACTCAGATTTGATGGCTATGTTTTGGTTAACTGTGGCATTTGTGACTGTATTGCTATGCTGGTGAACCTTTTGGCCATGTTATGGTAGGATACCATTGTGGTATGATTGTGATAATATGTCACGTTTTTGTATTTATGGATGGCAATATTACTAGCCACATCTTTGATGATTTATCATATCTAGTTGTGGTAATATGGATGGCAATATTACTGGCCATATCTTTGCTGAAAATGATTAAATCTGTCAAGTGTCCTGAATAATAATTGCTGGTTATATCTTTGCATCTGATGACTTAATCTAACAATTTCATTGCATTTAAATGGGTATTTCAAGGTCTTTTCAATGTCCTGAATAAAAGCAGGTTTTTTCAATGTCTTCAACAAAAGCAACTTCATTCGCTCATTTATAATTGAAACATGAAAATCAACTCTAGATTGAAACCAAGATGTGATTTTTGCACTACAATTTGTCCCAACTCCAAATTCTATTACACTACTTTTACATTACAAATTTTACCCAAACTTCATCTCATATATATATAACAACCAATGACAAAAGAGACACAAGTACAGTCAGCATCATCATCATCTTCGTCAGCCCCATCGTTGCTTCGATATTGTGAATCTTCGATTGTAATCCCATAATGATGTTATAGTTATTACTTTCCATTCCTTGCCCAGACATGATAAATCTTTTCGCTGTTGCAGGTCCAATTGGTGAAACCCCTTCAACGTATGGATTTTGCCAGAATGATTCATTAGTGCCTCCCTCTCTACTAATTGGATTGCACCATGCCCAAAATGAACAAGCACCAATTTCACATACATAATACAACATACATTTTGATGATTTTTCAGATTCTACTACTTTAATCTTTGCTTTATTGTTGTAGAAGTATCGCCGGTTTTGGTACCTTAGGTTCCTCGATCCACCGCCAAAATTTTGGGAGCTTGAAATTTTTTGGTTCTCCCTTGAAATGATAGCTGATTTAGCCCTTCCAAAGCTCTTTTTCTCCCATCCAAAGCTGCGTTGCTCTTTACGTTTTTGGGTTTTCGTTTTGCATCTCTCTGTCAAATTTTCTCATTTGCAGAACAACAATTATGGTGGGTTTCATTTGTAAGAGACATGAAGGGCAAAATTGGAATGAAACCAGTTTCTTCTAGCCACAAGTTACCATTAAGTCGCATCAATATCACTCGCTAGTTTCCCAACCGGTCAGCAGGTAAAATCCAAAGAAGTCCAAAGCACAGGGGGGGTTAAGTGGGTGTTTCTAAACAATGAGGAGGTTTCGTGTCAATTTCCTTAACCACAGGGGGGTTTTATGTATTTTACCCTAATAAAATTCATGTTCGGGTTGCCTCCCAAAAGAGCGTCTTTTTTAATGTTTTTGGCTAGACATAGCTCAAGATTTGTTTAAACTAAGCGAATCGGGTCTTTCAGTTGCACCATCTCCACCCGTTCAACTAGAAACCCTTCATGATACGGCTTGAGACAGTGACCGACCATTCACTACAAATTTCTTCTCCGTTTTCAAACTCTGGATCTCGACTGCACCATAATGAAAGACATTAGTCATAACAAAATGACCAATCCAACAAGAACGTAATTTACCTGGAAATAGCTTCAATTTTGAGTGGTACAGTAGAACTTTTTGCCCGCAGACAAATGTCTTCCTAGAAATTTGTTGGTCATGAAATATCTTATTATTCTCCTTATAAATCACTGCGTTCTCGTATGTTTCATTTTGAATCTCCTATAATTCTTGTAATTGCAACTTTCTTTGAATTCTGCCCTCCTCGATATTCATATTGTATTGTTTGACCGCCTAAAACGCTCTATGTTCGAACTCGACCGGGAGGTGACATGGTTTCTCAAATACCAACCAGAAATGGGACATTTCAATGGGTGTCTTGTACGCCGTCCTATATGCCCATAGTGCATCCTCCAGTCTCATACTCCAATCCTTCCTATTGGGTCGAACCATCTTCTCTAAGATCGAATTGATCTCTCGGTTCGACGCTTCCGCCCGACCGTTTTTTTGAGGATGGTAGGGTGTGGATACCTTATGTAAGACGCCGTACCTCCTAAAAAGTGCAGCAATCGTCTTGTTGCAGAAATGGCTACCTCGATCACTTACAATCGCTTGTGGCATCCCAAAGCGGACAAAAATATTAGACCTTATGAATTCTGCAACCACTTTGGAATCATTAGTACGGGTGGCCTTTGCTTCCACTCATTTTGAGACATAATCCACAGTAAGCAATATATACAAAAAATCATAAGATGAAGGAAAAGAACCCATAAAGTTAATACCCCAAACGTCAAAAATTTCAACAAAAATCATTGGGATTTAGGTCATTTGATCCCTACGAAAAATATTACCTACTCGTTGACACTTGTCACAGGAGTTACAAAATGAGTAGGCATCTTTGAAGAGGGTCAGCCAATAGAACCCGCTCTCTAGCACCTTACGAGCCGTTTTCTTTGGTTCAAAGTGACCTCCACACTTAAAAGAGTGACAATAAGTTAAAATAAATTGGAATTCAATTTCACTTACACATCTACGGATGACTTGGTTGGCACCCTACTTCCAGAGGTAAGGATCATCCCAGATGTAAGATTTTGCATCACTCTTCAACTTGTCACTCTTCGCCTTAGGCCATCCTACAGGAAACTTGTCAGTGACTAGAAAATTAATAATATCCGCATACCAAGGCAAGGATAAATTAACAGAAAATAAATGCTCATCGGGGAAAATTTCTCTTAACGGGAGGTCGTTTTCGACGACTTGTACTCGACTCAAGTGATCTGCTACTAGATTTTCACCCTTTCTTGTCTCTGATCTCCAGATCAAACTCTTGTAGCAATAGTATCCACCTTATCAGTCGTGGTTTTGCCTCTTTCTTGATCAACAGATACCGCAATGCTGCATGATCAGAAAAAATAATAACTTTAGCACCTAGTAAATAAGATCTGAATTTCTCTAAAGCAAAAATTACAGCCAAAAGCTCCTCTTCAGTGGTGGAATAGTTTAATTGAGATCCGTTCAAAACTCGAGATGCATAGTATATAGCATAAGTTGCCTTTCCTACTCGTTGACCCAGCACCACGCCCACGGTATAATTGCTGGCGTCGCACATGATCTCGGACGGTAGGTTCCAATCAGGAGGTTGTATAATAGGTAGCGAGGTCAATAGCTCTTTCAACCTATCAAACGCCCTCTTACATGCTTCATCGAAATCGAAGGGCACCTCTTTTTGCAAAAGTTGGAATAGGGGTGCTCCAATTATTGAGAAGTCTTTAATGAACCTTCGATAGAAACCTGCATGACCCAAGAAAGAACGCACTTTTCGCATGCTCGCAGGGTAAGGTAAAGTAGATAAAACATCTATTTTTGCCTTATCAAGCTCAATACCCTTAAACGACACTACATGCCCCAGAACTATTCCGTGTTCGACCATAAAGTGACATTTTTTCCAATTAAGCACGAAATTAGTTTCTATACACCTTACCAAAATTAAATTTCAGGTTATCTAGACAGTTGTCAAAACTCTCACCATACACACATCCATGAAAACTTCGATAATCTTCTCAACATACTAGAAAAAAATACTTATCATGTATCTTTGGAAGGTAGCAGGTGCATTGCACAACCCAAATGGCATCCTTCGGTATGTAAAAGTTTCAAACGGGCACGTAAAAGTCGTCTTCTCCTGGTTCTCGGGTGTGATAGTAATTTGAAAATAACCTGAGAATCTATCCAAAAATTAATAGTAAACTCGACCTGCTAATCGCTCTACCATCTGATCAATGAAAGGAAGGGAAAAATGATCCTTTTTCGTGACGGCGTTCAACTTCCTATAGTCTATACACTGCCGCCACCCGGTGGGCTTTCGAACTGGTACGAGTTCACTCTATTGGTTTGATTCAACCGTCACCCCTGCTTTCTTCGGGACCGCCTGTACTGGACTCACCCAGGGGCTATCTGATATTGCAAAGATTATCCCCACATCCAGCAGTTTCAGGATCTCTTTCTTCACTACCTCCATCATTAGGGGATTCAGTCTCCTTTGAGCCTACCGAATAGGTTTAACACCCTCCTCGAGTCGAATTCGATGCACACACACTGTGGGGCTAATTCCCTTGATATCGGCGATAGTCCATCCTATCGCCTGCTTATGTTTCCTGAGAACTCGAAATAGTTTGTCCTCCTGAACCTTTGATAAACTCGCGAAGATGATCACTGGGAGTGTCTCCTCTTCACCCAAGTATGCGTACTTTAGGTGTTTCGGCAGGGGTTTCAATTCCAAAACAGGCGCCTGCACCACAGATGGAAGTAACCTCTGGTGAGGTTCGGGTGTAAAAATAGGTGCGAGATCATACCTTGTTTTTGTGGTTGGCAACATCTGTAACGCTCCAATCACACATTTGAGCTTTTCACTCAACTTTACCCCAGGGATCATCTCTGATTCGAAATGCCTGGTCAAGGCGACTTCTAACTCATGCCTGCCTTCAATTTTAAAAACTTCTTGTACAGCAGGGTCAATAACATTTATAGAGAAAATAGAGCCAGCATATGATTTTGAAGGATATTTCATGGTTTCGAAAATGTTAAAATGAACAATCTCACCATTAAATTCCATTAACATCAATTTTGGTTCGAGTTGTGCTTAAGAAGGGTCTACCTAACAGTAAAGGTGATGGGTCGTGGGAGTGTTCATCCTCCATGTCTAGCACATAAAAATCGGTGGGAAAAATCAATTCATTAATTTTTACTAAAACATCTTCAGCAAACCCGTTAGGGTATGCATTGGTTCGGTTAGCTAAGTGAATTATTATTCACGTTTCGTTCAAAGAACCTAAGTTCAAAGAAGCATATATGGACTTGGGCATGACATTAATCGAAACTCCTAGGTCTAACATGGCCTTCCCAATTAAGGTATTACCTATCCTACAGGGAATGGTGAATATACCTGGATCCCAGCATTTCGGTGGAAGTTTCCTTTGTAAGATTGCTGACACGTTCTCCCTCACTATAACTCGTTCATCTCCTTTCAACTGCTTTCGGTTGACACACAAGTCCTTCAAAAATTTTGCGTATCTAGGCACTTGTTTAATCGCGTCCAGTAGGGGAATGTTAATCTCCATCTTGCGGAAGATTTCGAGGACCTCTTTCTCCTTGTCCTATTTCTTTGGTTTCTCTAGCTTGCTAGGAAAGAGAGGTAGATTAGTTTTAGCTTTAGTGATTAGGTGCGGGAGTACCTTTTGATCTTTGTTGTCTCTGCCCTCCTCTTCCAACTCTTTCTCAATTCGTTCATTGTCCTTGTTCTTAGGAATCACCGGTTCTCGTCCTCGAACTTTTTTTGCCACTCCTCAAGGTCATTGTACAACATTCTTCGGATTCAACTCTGGTTGAGATGACAATTTCTCTTGAACTTGGGACTCCAAACAATTTTTCGTGATGGCCATTTGATTCATTTGATTTTGCATGGATTGCATCTGTCCCAGTTGATTTCTCATATTTTGTAGATCCGAATCTGTCTTCTGTTGATTTGCAATCAATTGCTTCATCATCTATTCTAAGAACGAACTTGAGTTCGAAGGGGGTGGTGGTAGGCGAGGCTGATACTGCTGTTGATACCCTTGCTATTTGTTTGGTGCAAAATTGGACTGCCTATTTCCTCCATAACTAATGTTAAGGTGATCCCTCCAACCAGGATTGTAGGTACTTGAATATAGGTTGTACTGCTTTCTTGGCACGGGCGCGTGGCCAATCATGTTAACTTGTTCTGCATTTTTTTCTTGAACTAGCGGATACATCTCCGTAGAATGACCCAAGGCAACGCATACCCTACATACTTTGGCTTGTGAGGCACTTCTCACAGTTAGTTGTTGAACGAAGAACGTCAATTCAGAGATTTGTTGTTGGATGGAGGATGTTTCTATCTCATTCACCCTATGCGTTGGGACATCCTCCCTTGTACCAAACTGTTGCGAATTCTCAGCCATTCCTTCAATTAGCTCTCACGCCTCTCGAGAAGTCTTATTTACTAACGCCTCTCCACTTGCAGCATCGATTATACTTCTGTCCCTGAAGAGTAGCCCCTCATAGAAATATTGGATGAGCAGTTGCTTATTTATCTGATGCTGAGGGTATTGGATGCACAACTTCTTAAATCTCTTCCAGTACTCATAGAAACACTCGCCTAGATGTTATTTGATACCGCATATCTCCTTCCTTAGGCTTGCAGCTCGAGACGCCTGAAAGTACTTATCCAAGAATTTTTTCTTCAACTGGTCCCACGTGGTGATACTACTAGGTGTTAGGTAGTACAACCAATCTTTTATAGAGTTCTTCAAAGAGAAGGGAAAAGCCCTCATTTTTATCTGCTCTTCTGTGATTCTCGGGGTTTCATACTGTTGCAAACGACGTCGAACTCTTACAAGTGCTTCTAGGGCTCCTCATCTGGTAGACTATGGAAAGATGGCAAGAGATGAATTAGATCAGATTTTAGTTCAAAGGGAGTGTTATCATTCAAATTTGGAAAAGTAATGCATAAAGGTTGCTAATTTAAATTATGAGTAGCCAACTCCCTTAGTGTCTATGCATTTGCCATGATGACTTGCTCTTGGTCCGAGTCACTCAAAATGTCACCAAACAAATCTGCTGGTCCAACTTCTGGCTCAGGTCTCTAAGATGCAGCACTTGAGTGCTCTTCTCTGAGTTGTCTGGTCTTTTTTCTTGTTCTACGCGTAGTCTTTTCTACCTCGGGGTCGAAAATTAATTCACCTGTACGAGAAAAACGAGGCATACATTGAAAAGCACCAGAAAATTAGAACAAAAGTGAACTCAAAAAGAAACAAATAACTGACACCAGTCCTCGGTAATGGCGCCAAAAATTGACAAATGTCGAACCTGTGCAATAATAAAAATAGAACCTAACTACCACCAAAAGCAGTCAATAATTAATCCTAGGTACTGGAGCAGGGACTCTAGGTGTGCAATGGGTTACTTGATTCACCATATTTCCGAAAAGTTTGCTTAATCCGATATACCAGAATTAATTAGTTGACAACATTTTCTAAATAATAGACAGTGGCAAGTAGGGTCGTCTCCTCAGGAACTGGGGATATTTGTCTCTTTGAGATTCTAATTGGTAACGGGGGATTTTATCGGAATGATACTAAAAATAATTAAGCAATTCAACTAAAAAAAATAATTAACTAACACAAATATAGACAGGAATTAAATCAAGAATAGAATAGATAAATTCTAACAAAGGATACAACTACTCAGACACAGTCCACTCATCCGATCATTAATGCAAGGTAGGTTCACTTAATTTATTAATAGGTTAGTTATAGTCGCCGATGAGTTCTGACGACCAATTTTTTCTTAATTTATTGGTAATCAAGGTACGACCATTGATTACCCCTAACCAGAAAATACTTCTAGGTACGACCGTAGGAATTAATTTTTCAATTGCATAAAGGATTGGAAAAACCTAACCCCAATCAATAACATGCTACGAGAGTTATTTAAATCAGATTGCACGTTTCCCTATTGTATAAAAACGCTAGTTGCCACTAGTATTAATCAATTTAAACAATTACGGATTTAATTGACTAATTTGGTAGGAGATTAATAAATCGTACTAAACATCGAGCCCTTGACATTCAATTAACTAAATAATCCCATAGAAATTCAAACAGACAACGTGCAAATATTAATAAATTAAGGAACGCATGATAATTAATTCGATCTCACAAGTATTCGGGACTGCGTCGTCGCGTTGATCTTTGGCTAGACTGACAGGTGTTGAGCCTGTGTAATAATAAATACCTACTCGAGAAAAATATAAATTTTCTGTGTATAGTAGTGAGCAAGGTCGAATCCACAGGGATTGGAAAAAATTCGATTATTTTCAAGTTCGGGACACGGGGAATTTTTTATCAGAATAAAACTAAAAATAATTAAACAATTTAACCAAAAAATAAATAATTAATTAATACGAATATAAATAGCAATTAAATAAATAATAAATAAATTCTAACCAAGGATACAACTACGCAGACACAGTCCATTCATCCGATCATTGATGCAAAAAAGGTTCACTTAATTTTATTAACAGGTTAGTTATAGTCACCGATAAACTTTGACGACCAGCTTTTCCTTAATTTATTGATAACCAAGGTACGACCTTTGATTATCTCTAACCAGGAAATACTTCTAGGTACGACCGTAGGAATTAATTTCCTAATTGCATTAAAAACTAGAAAAGTCTAACCCAAATTAATAACATGCTACGAGGGTTATTTAAATCAGATTGCACGTTCCCCTAATGTGTGAAAACACTAGTTGCCACAGATATTAACCAATTAAACAATTACGGATTTAATTGATTAATTTGACAGGAGATTAATAAGTCAAATTGCACATCAGGCCCTTGATATCCAATTAACAAAATAATCCCATGAAAATTCAAATAGAAAACATGCAAATATTAGCAAATTAAGGAACACGTAAAAATTAATTAGATCTCACAGATATGTGGGACTGCGTCTTCGCGTTGATCCTTGACTAGATAAGAAGATTAGCCACGCCTCATAAGAAACTTTCCACACAATTTAATTGATTTCAAAGACATAAATACTCGCTAATAAGTTAGAATGAAACTTTGAGTCTTCGTAGATTCTTTGAAGAAAAATTGCATACCACACAACAAAAGAAGGAATAAGTTCCTCCTCTACACAAAAGACTACCTATTCTACTTTGTAGTCTCCTCGGAGAGAAAATCTCCCTTCATGCCAGAAGCTCTCTAAAAATAAAAACAAACCAAATGGAAAACTTCACCCCCTCGTCCACACAAGAAACCATTCTTTTTCTCTATCTAATCAATCCCACCGAAAACAAAAGCAAAAGCCAACTTTTGTTTGTCGGGTTTCCTTTGACCAAATGCACACGATCACAAGAAAGCAATTATCCTACTACTGTAAGAAAGCAAACAAAAGGCACACTATCTTTAGACAATACTAATTCTTCGCGGTCCCCACCAAATTGAGATGTTGGCTAGCCAAATGCAATTCAATTCTTCTTCATCAGCAAAAGGGATGGACGTTGGTTTACACCATGCATGTGGGCCAATTGTGTAGAGCTTCACAATAATCTTCTCAAGAAGGTTTCTGCGCCAATTTCTGAAATTGGGTTTAAATACCAAATATAAATATATGTCACAATTAAAGCAATATTTGGCAAGATCAAAGAGGAAAATTAACAATAAAATTACTAACAATTGACACCCTATCATAGACGAAAAGCTTAGCCACGCCGCATAAATAAATCCCACGCAAAGTGATTGAATTCATGAACGTCAAACCATCTTTAACTAATTAATCAAGAGGTAAAAGATGATTCTCCCGTTGGGAAATTTTGTCGAACAGTAGGCGTGCGCATGACAAGGAAAAATAAAGAAAAACTAAACTATTGCTCCAAGCTATCCTACGACTAAAAACAACCTCTAACCCTCTAGTGGTTTTGCCAAATTTAGAGAAAAAGGTGCAAAAGCGGGGCCCTCCGAATTTTCTCTTGTTTCCTATTGCTAGTAGGACTTCCCGTACCAGCCATCTCTTCATCAGTCCAAAAGGAAAAGGAAATCAGCTTTGGTCCCCTCTTGTGGGCCACGTTGATGGAGCTTTGTAGAAGACTTCCACGTGTGAAGTAATTTGCTTCAGAAAGCCCCCCCCTTTTTAGCACCTTTCAGTCCCATTTCCTGTAGATAGGTCCAAATACCAAATATAAGTATATGTTAACAATTAAACGATATTTGGCAAGGACAATGGGGGAAATTAATAATAAAAATTACTAACAATTAACACCCTATCAAATCCCCCCACACCTGAACCATGCTTGCCCTCAAGCATGAGAACAGCAATTGAACACCAAAATTTGACAATGGCTATTGCTCCAACTACCGTATTGTCAAGATACCAAGAAAAACATATATTAAGCATCAATGGTCAAGATCCAAGAAACAATACCTCAGTTAGCTTCCAAACCACCAACTCCTCCAATTTAAAGCAAACTAATATAAGAAAAAGGAATGGTTGCTCAACATTCATCAGCAAATGGTCCAACTATTAACCAAAATCTCAACATTAAATTCACAAATCGGCAAGCTGACTCTTTCACATTCTAACACAATCTTTACTTTTTTTTTTATCACGTTTTCTATTTTTCTCTTTCTTTTTTTTTTTAGAATAACAAAAGACTTAGTTTCTAGCCATTAGAGCCTTTTGACGCGAACTCCAACATTTACCAGATGGAGGAGCCTGGTCACTCAGCTCCAATCGCTACGCGACCATGCACTCATAATAACTACTATCTTTTGACGCGAGAATCGACAGTTTAGGTGAAGATCCCTGGTTACTCAGTAGTAACAACTAGCGGAGTACAGTCAACTTTTATTTACAACCATATAACACAATAACTAAAACAACACAAAAGTAACAGCAGCCAGCCTCAAATTTCCAAACATGGAGAACTAAATTAATAACTGGACCAATTCACATGAAAAATGCCAACAATCATTCCCTATGCCTAGAAAAGTTAACAAAAAATTTAAAAAGTCAAGCCATTACTGATATTCACCAAAGAGATTTTCCTGAACTCAACCACATTAACTTGATACCCTTTTATTACTAAAACTTGGCAATAGCAACATTAATCTGCCAAGCAATGCTACCACACTCAATTGTCGAGATTGTGTCATTCATTTTCCGTCAAATTAGATGATTTCCGTCCATTTTCCAAAGAAATCCAAAGGACAATGAATTTATGTAGGTGTTTTTAAATAATGAGGAGATTTCGTGGGTAGTAAGCAAATCACAAGAGGTCAGTGTATTTTATCTTTTTTTTTTAAATTTTACAAACCAAAAGAATTCTATTCTAGTATTAGCTGTAATCAACCCAAAAGAAGAAAGACAGATGTTCTATACCAAAATGGTCCTATCCTAAATCACAACAGTATGCAAAACCAAGTTGAGTTTGACATTCAACCCCCCGACACTTTGGCAATTCAAGATGCGACTACGCTGCTACCGCTCCTTAGTACAGTAAAACTCCGAGTCACCACACACACTCACACGCTAGCCACACTGACTGTGCCCCTTCTCGCCCCATTCTCGCTCTCACCTAGGGTGCGATTTAATTGAATAGCTTGACTCGAGCTCATGAATAGCTTGATAAATTATTCCATTTGAGATTGACAGGTCGCGGTTGAACTAATCAATTGAGTTTTTTGAAGCAAGTTCGGGTATGTATATTATATATTGAAAAACTTGTGGTGTTTTATGAAATACTTGATATAATATTTAATTAATATATTATAAATATTTAAATTACTCTTTTAGGTTGGTTATTTATAATATTTTTGATCCTAATCATTTGTTGAACTCAAGTAATCAAACTTCACCATAACGAACGCAATTCCTCCACCTAGCACTTTTTCCTGCCTTAGATCTTTGTTCATTGATCGTTGTGGCAAGCTCAAGAAGTTGTTCACACCAAGGTTGCTACAATCCGTGCAAAGTCTTGAAGTACTTAAGGTCTGGTGTTGTAACGAATTGGAGGAGATAGTATCAAACGATGAAGAAGGCTACTTTAGTTTTACTTCAAGCAACAAAGATTCATGCTAAAGGACCACTATCAGTTGCCTCCCAAATCTCAAGAAATTGGCTGTGCTAGGAAATCCTAAACTAAGGAATATTTGCAAGGGGCTCCTGATTTGTAACTCTATTGAGAGAATTGAGGTAATAAGCTGCCGAAATCTGGAAAGCTTACCTCCCTTCCTACCCTCCATCAATGGACAACCTTCTGCACCACCAGCACTTAAAGTGATCCAAATATCTCTACTTGGTTGGGAGTCATTGAAATGGGACAATCCTTACATGAAGAAGATCCTTCAACCTTTTGTTCGTTATGGTGAATTTTGAGAATAATGTCAAGCTTGACAAATTAGAATTGTACAAAGATTCTTAAGAATATGCCAAGGTCGGAACTCGTATTTATCCAATGTAATTTTTGCCATTAGCGTAGAGTTTGTCATTTAATAAAATTATGATGTGTTTTATTTTTAAAAAAAAGGAAAAAAATTCGTTTACTCGTGATTTTAATCATTTAAGTTTTTCATTGTTATTCTCCATAAGAAAGTGAAAACCATGGAATTTGGGCATATCCATGCCAACAATATATATATTCCACTTACTTTGGGACCATTTCTGCAAGAGTTCCAGAGAACACATTTGAAGATTTACATTACTAAGTCCAAAAGTATAATTAAGGTCAAACATAATTAGTCAGAAGTTTTATTCAAGTCCGGAGAAAGAAATTCCAAACTCACTTCTTTGGAAACATGGTAGTTTGATACTTGATGATGAAGTTGGCAAGTTAAGATGTTGTACACTGTTCGTGATGTTAAAGCAATCGTGGAGAGCATCATTGGCTTCCCTCTTTATGATCTGAGCCTAATTTATGATGGCAAAAAACTTAATGATTCAAAGGTCCAATCTTGTCACAATATTACAGCAGAATCAACCTTACTGATGTTAGCGCAAAATTTTTTTCAGATATCTGTCGGGTACTACAATTTAATCTTGACGTGCATCAAGATTGTTTGATCAAAGCTGTGAAGAACAAGATTTTTGATAGGCTAGGATTCCCAGTTGATTCCCAGATTCTGGAATGTAGAGGAATACCTCTAAACAGTCGTCAGCATTTAGCTAGTTACAACATTCAGAGAAAGTCCATAATTCAACTGTTTAATCTTGCCCGTTAATTGAATTACCTAAGAAAGTAACATCTTCTTTGTGCAAGACTGAAAGGTCATTTTTCAAGATTTTACTTATGATGCTAATCTCTACAGTCTTTTTGCATTTTGGATTACTTTTAACTGTAAAGAAAAATATTGGGGTGTTTTTTTTTTATCAATCGTCACTTTGTCTATAGTATCCTACACTATCCTAATCTAAGAGGGAGACACAAGTCACCCAACTGGGTCTAGAGGGGCCGGTAGGGACTGAACCACCATCAGACTAGACAGATGCACTACGCACCCGTCTGATTTTTTTTAAGAAACCACTTAATGTGGTAATTGATGGGAGGCAAAGGAGCCTTAAATGGCTTAGTGGTGGCCATCAGCCCAAAGGCTGGTGGTTAAAAAAATTGGGGTGTTGATCATAGCTTTTCATTTCTTCTAATTTTCTTGTGAAACTGTTGGTATTTGTTTTGGAAATGGGCTTCTTATAGCTAAAACAAATTTATTCCTCCTTTAAACTTGTTGCATATGAGGAAAGCCTGACAAAAGATGCTAACTGTATTAAACTCAGAGATGATTTCTGATTTAATCAGGGCAACAGTTGATGCTAACTTTTCATGATATGATCAAGTTTTTGCTCATTCGAGAAGTATTACCATGCTATGTGACTGAACAAGTCCCTAGTTGTTGGACAAGAAAACAAATAAAATTACAGATGACGATGTCTCTAATGTAATATGTTGTGTTTCTTTTCCTCCAGTGCAATGTAGCTGAATAATTACTTTAGCTTTTTTGTCTAACATAATTCAATTCAATGTGCAAATTCTAAGACAATACCTCTATACCGGCTCAAGTTGTAGTAGTGTAAAACTTCTTTTTTTTTTTGAGATTATTGGTTTGCCTTTTCTTTTCATACATTGGACATTTTTTTCTCCCCCTTTGGGTTTAGCTACACTTTGCACTCAATATTTAAATTAGCAGACCAAGCAATGGTGAGCAATTTTTTGTTATTGTTATTCAGAAGCAATATAAAAAGGATGAAGTCTTTGTAAAAAAATATTTGGGAAGTCCATCGGAAAATCACCAATTTGACAAGAAAAAAGGGAAGATTGAAAGTCATGTACAGGATCTACAGACCAAATAGATGATCAAATAGGTTCGAGGGGTGACATCATTTTTATTATTACACATTGTTCCCTTTATCCTCCTGAATTTTACTTGAATTCATGTACTTCAGATTTTTTTTTTCTTTTGATTAAATACAAGTGCTAAAAGAATTGGAGCGTCAAAATTCTTAGTTGCAAAGCAAGCAATCCAGGGTGTCACTTTCAAATTTGAATTAAGTAGATTTTCTGAGTACTCTTTTTTTGGCTGTTGTTACTGTTTTGCAGATAAATATATGCTTGCCTGTTATGAAACCGGTTGCTTTGAAAGTGAAGAAATCAGATACAGTTAGAAAAGTGAAAGCAATGTTGAAAGAAAAGAAAAGAATATGTGAATGTCTTCTGGAATTCTTTTCTGCTGGTCATGGGAGGATGATCAAAATCTGGGCTCAGTTGGGATTCAGCAGAATACTAATCTCCATTTTTTTGTTCAAAATTTGCTGTCAACGAGACTGTTTATCAAGAGAGCATCTGATCAGAAAGTCCTCCAGATTGATGCAGAGGCTTCTGATACCATCCACAATGTTTAATATCAAATGTTTAATTGAGGCCAAAGACGGGATCTGATAGGATGTAATTTGTTGCTAAATTTATAATTATTTTTCCCTTGATTTTAACCAAATATTATTTTAATTAATAGATTCTACCTATATTTGATTAATTGTGTTAATTGTAGGGAGGTGGAGTAAAAAGTGACAAAAGAGGTGATTTTTCAAGAATTACTGTCAAGTCCAGATGATTCGGGAATTTACTACGCATGGGATTTCCTAATTCGAGTCAAATATGGACATCTTTGGTGGAATTTGAAAGACTTTAATTATCTTTGTTAGTTGTAGAGTTGAATTAGAAAACATGAGTTATTATTGTTTTTATTTCCTTTTTTCTAATTAGACAATAGGCCTTTGTTATGAGTAGTAGATATCAAATAGGAAGCAAAAGAATAAGGGAAGTCCGCCGAGTCCCGTTTGATTAGTACTTCTTAGGGAGGAAAAGGGTCAGTCAGCTATATATATTAGCAGACTAGTCACTTAGATTAGGTTTTATCTTTGTTTCGGTTGGCCGCATGTCTTCACGTTGGCAATTTTCCCAACAACGAAGAACTAACTTCTCGTTTTCTAGTCGAAAGTCAACTTGAAGATTCGGTTCCAAACATATGTGAGATCGAATTATTTTTATTTATTTATTTTATTCATTGGTATTCGTATGTTTTCTGGTTTAACTTCTTATGATTGTTTTGTTATTTGAATGTCAAGGGCCGATATTCGAATTAACTTAATAATCTACCGCCAAATTAACCGATTAAATCTGTAATTGTTTGATTGGTTAATACTAGTGACGACTAGCGTGATTGGTCCCATGTTAGGAAAACGTATAATCTAATTTAAACAAATCCCCGTAGCGTGTTTATTGATTAAAGTTGGGCTTTTCTAATTCTTAATGCAATCGAGGAATTAAATCCTACGGTCGCACCTAGGGTTATTTCTTGGTTAGGCAAATAGTTAACGATTGTACCTTGACTATCAATAAAGTAAGGAAAAGTTGGTTGTTTATCGCGTGTATAGCAACTATAACCAATCTATTAACTAATAATTGAATTATCTTTACATCGATGATCAATTGAATGGACCGTATATAAAAAGTTGCACCTTTGCCTAGAATCGTATCTATTGTTGATTAATTCCTATTTATTTTTGTGAGTTGCTTTTATTTAGTTAATTAGTTATTTTTATATTTTTGTAAAAACCCCCATCTCTGAATTCTAAAAGAAATAAATTATCCCTAGTCCCTGTGGATTCGATACTCGCCTATATATAAAATTTGTATTTTTTTTGAGTAGGTAATTATTATTGCACAGGCTCGACACCTGTCAGGATCCCTTGTGATAAGTTCAGTCTAATTTATTCCGGTAAGCCCCTTGAGGATGATCATGAAACCTTAGCCTCTCTCGATATCCAGGGTGAATCAACTCTTCATATGGTGCTTTGGCCAAGAGATGTATTGCCAATCTCTGTGAAAATGTAAAATGAAGAGTTGTTGAAGAGGGAAGTCAAGTCGTTGTACACTGTTCGCGATGTTAAAGCAATCGTGGAGAGCATCGTTGGCTTCCCTGTGAATGAGCAGAGCCTAATGTGTGATGGACAACAACTTGATGATTCAAAGGTCCTATCTTCTTATCATATTGCTGCAGAATCCATCTTAAAGATGTTAGTGCAGAATATTTAGATACTTGTTAAGGATGGTTTCAAAACAATTACTCTTGATGTGTGTCAAGATGTTATGATCAGAATTGTGAAGGACAAGATTTTTCACATAACAGGATTGCGAGCTAATCCCCTGTTTTTGGAATCCCTGTTTTTGGAATATGGGGGAAAACCTCTAGATAATTTTCAGAGTTTGCCTAGATATAACATTTAGAGAGTGTCCACACTTCATCTAAGGAGGTTTGGGATGTTTTTAATTGTATTAACCAGAAAAGAATATGATGTTGTGCAAGAAAGATTGAGACATCCTTTGTCAAGATTTTGCTTTCTGATGCTAATGGATATAATCTTGGTGATTTGTCAAAGTGGAGTTTGTTGCTTTCACTACTGTCTTGTCTTGGTGATGGACGCATTTAAAGGTTATCAAAACAGTTTTGCTGTGAATAATTCAAAGCTAAAATATCCAATTTTGTCAAAAAATGTGAAAGCAATGTTTGAGTCAGGAGGGGAGAGTAATGCTTTGTTTCAGGAGCTTTTGCCTAGAGCTGGTCATAGGATTCAATTAGACTACTAAGTATGACACTAGCTAATCATAGAATTCGGAGGGATTAGTGACTTTCAAATTATCTGAAGTAGAAGATGATAATTGGTCATGGAAGGATATATTATGGTTGATACATGAATTTGTGATCCCATCTTTGTATCAAATGTTCGATTGGGGCCAAACAAAGGGTACATTCACATAACTTTGATTGAAGATGATATTGTAGAACGTTTAGCCTTTCTGGATATTCAAGGGGAAATTTTCTATGACTTGAAGTTTCTTGTTGTCACAGAACAGACAAAATCTTCAAGGCAGATAGAATTTGTTTGCATAATGGAACTTACATTTTTTGCACATTTTTGGATAATGGAACACAAAAAAGATGGACTTTCTTCCTATTTTGCAACTTTTTCTTTTTAATTGTATTTGAATCAAAAAAATAAAAGATATATGAGACTCATTGACGTGATTGGGAAATTTTTATGAAACCTAATCATAAGGGTGTATAATAACCAAACAATTCGACTCAACTCGTGAGTAACTCGGTCAAAGATTCGACTTTAATTTGGTGTTGATTGAATTCAAGTAGGGTTCTGCCTACTTGATAAGAAATTTAAGTGAGTACAAATAGGAAAACCAAAACTCAAGTATCTTGTACAATATGATTTTTTATTATTTATTGTGAAATTACATTTATGAGTAAGATATATAGTTATGAAATTTACCCCAATAAAAAAACCAAGCTTGAGAACCTTCTGTTATATATTTTGATTCTATCCAATTCCTATATCTTCATATAGTCAGATTTAGTCGCAAGAGAAGAGAAAATTACAAACAAGCACTATTTTAACTGTAACACGAAATCCAATTTAACACACAAAAGAGGATAAACGAATTATACAACAATAATGAGTAAAGAAAAAAAAATAGTTACAGTCAAGCATAAATTTGGAGCGTGTGCAAAAAATAGAGCCCTCAGTCTTAAAAGTTAAATCAGTGTTCTAATGTTCTTGATAAATCAGTGCTGGGCAACGGAGATGTTCCTTCGCTTGCAGATGTTCATAGCAAAACGCAAGAGACCATCTTGCCTATAGCCCCAGAATTCTACCACATCACCTTTCTTTAGATGATTGTCATCAACAAGCTTATTCCACCCGCTGTTGAGAGCGTACTTGTTCGCGCTCGGCCACCTCTTCAAATTCATGTCGAAACAGCGTTGTGAGCAATCCACCACCGTGACCTTAAGAGCCTCTTTCTGATTCAGCAGCATCACTTCTGGTTCAGTCAATACTTGCATGATTTCCTCGCGAATTGGAAAGAGAAATCTGCTTTGACTTGAAGCAACATCGGACGCTTCCAATCTTTTCTCGAGTATCCAACGTGCTCCATGAGGAAGTTCTCGCGCGCGTCGAGGAGGCATTGATGCACGGCTGCTTGAAGCAGTTTCTGTTCCTTGTTCTTGATTCACTAGATGATCGTCATCAGCCAGGCCATCCTCGACCATAACAACGACGTCGATAACCTTTCCGAACAGCTTAATTGTCTTTTTCATCTTCTTTTCCATGTTTTGAATTCGCTGGACGGTGGTAGGGATCAACAATTGATAGTCAGGAAGGATGGGAATCTGATAAACGAATGGGAAAAACAGGAGGAGGACTAATGGTAATGAGAAGCACGAAGTAACGTTTATGGGCTGTTTCTATATATATATCATGTTGCAGACCCTAGAGAAGATCGCTTCTCCTAATCCTATACAGAATCAACTTTCCAGGATGATAACCTTCTCAAAAGCGTTTTTCTTGCGGCAATAGGAAACAGTTCGAGAGATATTCTCCTTCTTCTTGTGGGATTCGGATGCTTGTTTCCTTGAAGAGGTGAACTCTCGAAACTTGCAGCACTAATTGTTAAACAAGTAGGCAGTTGTATTTCATAAAATCAGATTAGCAACAATATTACAACACGAAAGTCAATTTAAAGTAATTAGAAAGGAAAAAAAATGAAAACGAATTGTACTGCAAAGCAAAGTAGAAACATTTTTAATTACACTCGAGCACAAATTATATATCAATATCAATTGAAATAAAATCTTTTTACCAAAAAAAAAAACAAGTTTTTCTAATACAATCTTACAGTAATACACAATTAAAAATAACTCAAAAAACATCTCATCCATACAATATATCAAATATTTCAAAAAAATTTTATAGTAAAAATTTTTTATATACGTTGTTACAGTAAAGTGGATATTAGATATATTAAAAAGAAAAAAAAATAACTTTTACCCAAATGGATTAGTGATAAACAGAAAATGATAAATAAAATTGAGAGAGCAAGAAAAGGAAAATGTAATAAAAATGAAAAAAATTAAGATCATGGGATTAAACCTACATTTTCACCACAAAATGAAGCGAATGAATATCTTCCAGCTGATCTTTGAATTGACGAACAAAACTATAATAGAATAAAGGCAAGGAAAGAAGTATTTACGGTTATAAAAAAAAATAAAATAGGTGAGAATTACAGCCAACTCAAATTTAAAAATATAAAAAACCAAAGAAACACCCTCACTTTCAAACACCTTGCAATTCTCCCTTCCCTCTTCCTCCCTTATAATAAATCCATACTAAATCCCATCAACCCTCTCTTTTTCTCTCTTGGCACTACCTCATATGGAGCTCCAAGTTTTGCTATTGTTTTATAAAGAAAAATAAATAAATAAATCACCAAATACTTCCAAAAAAATGTAACAAAGGCAAAGGCATTTCATGAAAGTAGAACAATTACACATTCAGCCATATAAGCCATTTTATTGATGTTGTAGCCAAATCTCAGCTAATTATTTTGAGATCTAAAAAATATCTAAACTTTATTGAACGCAACAACCCTTGAAGGATGGACTGAATTTCAATCTATGATCATAAAATTTTTAGGTCCATTGCTAGATGGTGGTAGTATAGCTCACTTATTTAAAAGTTGAATCTTTTGTTGTTGGGTTCCTAGGCCACATCTTCCCATTGGAACGTGCAACTCTTTCTTGACTGGCTTTGGCTTAGCCTTGATAACGGTAACAGTTCAAGCAACCAATGGGGGAGGTGGCAAAGCCTCACCCTCAGGAGCCCAATCCTATTTATTGAGCAGCCTATTCTTTTCTAGCTCAGACGAGTCCATGTTTTGATTTGCCACAAAATTAAAAATGTTGTCAAGCATCAACTTATAAGAGCTATGAAACAGTATTTTCAAACAACCGTACTTTTATCTCCCCAATTTTGGATGTGGAATATACAAATTGCAGTGAAATTAGTATAAAATATTGAGAAAAGAAGAAGAAATAAACTAGTGAAATGCAAAAAGTACAATGAGGCGGGGCGGGGCGGGCCGGGGGTTGGGACGGGGGCGGGGGGAATTTTTTCCCCCCCGTTTAGAAACGAGGCGGGGGACGGGGGTATATTCCTCCGCCCCAACCCCCGCCCCGCCACCCGTTTGAAATATATGTATGTACATAATTATATATATAATGATATTATCAATTATACTACTAATTATACGTGTTTATTAATAAAAATTATTAATTATTTATATTAAATTTATTAATACACTTATATTAAATTCCTAACTACACTTAATACAATAACACTTTTTTCTAAAAAAACACAATAATAATTTAGTAATTGTATTGGTATCAAAAGTAAAAACTTGATTATTTTAGTTATATTTTTTTATCATATTAGATTGTATTCAAATAATTTTTGTTTAATTATTTTTATGAGTTTCAATTGTGAAGTTACAATGAATAATAATTTGGTGATGTGTTGATATTTTAGTACTTGATTATTTGCTCAAATTTAATTATAATAAATTATATAATAATTTTTTTTAACACCACGGGTGCCCCCGCGAGGGAAGTGGGGCGGGGCGGGGGAAGTCGGGGGTGGGGGACGGGGGTCATTAATAGGCAATAGGACGGGGGATGGGGGAAGGATCCCCCGCCCCATTGTCACCCCTAAATATGACACTTTCAATGGGACGGAGGAATTAATTACTTTTGTGTTAAGATCAAGATGAAATACAGAAAACCCCTTGTGGTTTCGTAAAAAATCAACGAGCTGCTTTATGATTTTGAAATACCCACATAACCTTCTTGTGGTTAAACTAAAGTGGAATAGCATTGTTTGACCTGCTATGGTACTGGTAGCCCATTTTTTATTGATTTTTTTCTTTTCTTTCTTCCCTTCATTTTTTTTGTTTTCCTTTCCTTTTTTTATATATATTTTTCTTCACTTTCTGTCTTCCTGCATTACCACACAATCGCCACTGCTATACTACCACCACTATCTCTATCTTCTACCTACCTACCACCACCATCCGCCACCACTCTCTCTCCTTGCCTAATTTCCCTCCTTCCATTTCCTTTTTCCTCTCCCTTCTTCTCTCCCCCTTTCCTTTCTCTCTCTCTCTATCCTTTTCTTTCTTGATGATCGGATTTGGTCACTAGAGAGAAGATTTGGCTGCAACTAAATCTCTGTTCGTAACCAAATCTTCTCCGTGTGATTAGATAAGGTCACTAGAAGGAAGGGAAATGAGAGGGAGGCATGGGAACAATGGAGCACTACAAGAAATTTGGCCTTTTGTGACAATAAAAAGTCATCACTAAAAATAAAAAAGTCGTCATTATATAAATATAGTGACGACTTTTTCCATTGTCACATGGTTGTCACTAATTCTATGTCACAAATAGGTACGTGTGACAACTCTTTTAAAGTCATCACTGAATCTTATTATTTAATGACGAGAACTAAGTCGTCACTAACGGTTGTCATTCTGTGACGAATTTTCTTGTCACTATTTCACATATTTTTTTGTCATAAAAGGTAGCAAAAGTCGTCACAAATTTGAACTCTACAGTGACGACTTGAACTTGTCACTATCATTCCTAGTATTCAGTGACAAGAATAGTCGTCACTTAGTGAACTTACAACTTTGTTTGGAAGATCTGTAATTGTTCATTACAAATATAGCATTGTCACGGCATTTCCGACAATTATAGTAAAAAATTAAATTTGCATGATAGTGACAACTTTGAAGGTTATCACTGAGTTTGTCTTAAAGAGTTGAAATTGGCCATTACAAATATAGTATTGCCATGGCATTTTCAACAATTATAGTAGAACATTCAATTTGACAAAAGGCAAAATCAACCATAACATTTAATTTGATAAAAGGCAAAATCAACGTAGAATATATGCCGCAAATTCATATATTTGGCCATAACACATCTATAAATTAATCAAAATAAAAAGTGAACCACAAATGTTGGGTCCTAAATCCCACATAATCAATTCAAGTAGTAATGGCCAATACATATCCTTCCCAAAAGATAAGAGTACTAGATTTCTAAACTAAAACATAGACTATAGCACCAATGTCATATTTCAATCATCTCTAGCAGCATATCCAACAGTCTTCTCACGATCAATATGAAGCTAGACTGCATTGAAAATAAACATTTTTTTTAGAGTTTCAGCATATCCAACTATTGTGAACTTAATAAGTCAAAAAATTAGTCAAAAAAAGAGTTTCAGCCAAAATAAAAGAATATGTGAATTTTAAGAAAGCAGCCACCCCAAGTTTATAAGACTCGTCCTTTCTATTATCAAGTTTCATCCAATTTTTGTCCATGTCCTAGAGTTACAAATCCAGAACATAAGTCACAAATTTTTATCTACACATTACAACCAGAAATAAGCATAGATAAGCTAGTTATGAAACAATAGATTTCTTGAGGTGAATCTATAAAGATATAAGTGCAATTCCTAATGTGCATAAGTAGGCAAGGGGTAAAACAGGAAAATCTCTACTTCTCTGTGTTTTTTCCAGATTATATATTAAACATACACTTTTGCTAGCTTAGACAATCATCCATGAATTTCATTTTGAAGGAACAAGGAATGGAACTGTTAAGTGGCAGCAACTGCAAATCTGTTAGTGTTGTTGCAGTTGCATCCTTTGAAAGAGAGACTAATAAGTCAAAAACAATCTATTAAAACATAGTTTAAAGAAGTTACCTGACAAGTAATGAAAAATTAGAAGAACAGAGGTAAAAACAGGCCTAATTGTCTCTTGAGTCCAGTGTAAAGCAGCTGCAAAAAAGGCAATGAAAAAGCTGAGAACCATTTTTCAATTGAGGCTCCAATGAAAAAGCTGATTAGTGAACAAATATACAGAAAATAGAACACCAAACATAATGCACCAAGTGTAACAACCCATTTAATGGGATTAGATATGTTACCATCAGGAACAAAATCAGTTGCACAGAAAGTTGAGAAAAAGAATAAACTACATGCATAAAGCTTCTAAGATTTAGTGAGGAAAATGGACTGAAAAACATGGTACTGACAGATTTTTAACTAGGAGTGGTAGGACTGAGTGAGGAAAAAATGGGTAAAGAGAAAATTTTTACTTGAGGTTTATACAGGTCAAGTTTATGTCATGATAAGTTCTGTCACAAAGATATTTGTGCCATCGTCTTCATTTTCTCCACCTTTATGTATACTTCAGTTTCATAATGACAGAAACTCTTCGAATTAGTGAACTGTGGTAGTTGTTTAGATCAATAGAGTTCCATATTGTCCTTAATAGAATATTGAGTTTGAGCAAAACTCTTATCTGGATAAAAATTTCTCCCATTGCTGACCTTTTAGGCTTTAGCTAGCCTCTCTGCAATTCCAGTTAAGTGCTGTTATGAAGACATGACAAGAAAAAAAGAAGCAGAAAACAAGGAAATATACAAGTCTATTATTTAGTTTGAGAATCCTATTCAATTCTTGAATGGCATATGAAGTATGAACATGAAAGTATTAATTATACTTATAGATTGAGTAGAGCAGTAATAGCATTCATGGCTCTTAAAAAGGAAAAATAAAAAATGTGCTATGACTAACAAATTTAAGAATCTTGTCCATTTCCAAAATGTTATTTCATTTTCATAAGATTCTTTCTTCTTGATGAGACATTGTCGTATATACTGTGCTCAACTAAGCTTATGAGTGGGCCGTTAATCCATTTTGCTTTTACAATATAAATTATAAGAAAAAGAAAAAGAAAGATGAGAGAGAATGAGGGTAACAAGACTAATATAACAGATGTCAAAACAAAAACTCCATTACATTTTTTGGTTTCGAAGTTAAATTGTATCCCATAATAGTGGAAAGGCAGCTGGAGCCAACCTAGTGCTATCACCAAGTAGCCAAAAGTACCTCTAACAAGTGTAGTTGCATGACTTTTATCAGCTTCAATGGACCTTGAAGTTCCAAAATCTGACACTTTGGCTATGTGCTTCCCATCCAAATGTATATTGTTGGACTCGATGTCTCTATGATAGATGGGAATTGCGGCTGCCAAGTGTAAATATGCCAATGCTCCTGCTACTTCACTTGCTATTCTTAGTCTGAAGTTCCAAGTGAAGGAGAATGAATCATCTATCTAATTATGAATGAGGCTGGAGAGGGTGCCATTAGGGATAAATTCATAGACCAATAGAGGAACTTCTGTCTCTAAGCAATAACCCAGTAGTTTAACTATATTCTTGTGGTTGACTTGTTAAAGAACAATAACCTCATTAATGATTCAGTACCATAAAGCTTCTGTCAGTACCATGTTTTTACTTTATCTTTGGCATTAAATGCTTTTATCTAAATTAGTAGAACCATAGATGGACTCTTTACAGGTTAAGTGCAATCCTATATAAAGCACATCAAAACCAACTAGAGAATTCTGTTTGCTTGGCAGAATAGTCAGCAGTAGTTGTTGACAAGAAATTCTAAAACTGAAAAAGAAGCTCCATTCATTCACAAGCAGGCCGTCATCATAGCTAAACAGATTTTCTCTCTTTGGCAGAGTGGACGAGAAGAAGATACAGCACTAGGACAATCTCTATTCAAAATAAGTAAATCTTGAAAGAGTTGCAAAAATTTCTAAACTTAAGCGGGGCTGTGATTTAAAACTTGGCCCTTCGCTGTGTCTATCCTGCATATAACTAACTTAATGCAAGTGTTCTACAAGTTACCTTTGCTGTGTTGAAAACAACATTTTTGCAGTCTGCAAGAATGCTCACAGACCAAGCAGGAAGGAAATATGAATTCCCCTTGAATGTGACGTTGGCATCTACTTTCCTATCATAGTTAGCAAGAAAGGCTACACAATCGTTTGAAGTTTCATAGTACACATGTGCCTGATCAAACAAATTCATTCTGTTTTTTGGATAAATATACTGCATCCTTTGCCTATTTCCGAAGACATAAACTGTAATGATCATCAGAAACGTCTATTGCATATGTCCTCTTATGAAAAACTCTTTCTCTTATCACTACCCACCATTATAGTGGGGGCAATGGGGAAGAAGTCCTTGAATTAAATCAGTCGGTTCAAATGTTCAACAGAAAAATTGGCCTCAACCTACTGTTGTCCAACTCATTATAGGAATAGAAATATCGAGTCAAGAAACGGGTTCTTCATTTTCCTTTTAAACAGGAACCAACCAATATCAAATCTAAAATTACAGAATAAAAACTCTTCAGAAAATCCCTTCATTACACAATCAACAGATATTTACAACACCCAACACTAAACTCAAATCCAAGCACAGACTGTGATAAGCCTACACATAATGGGCAGAAGACACATTAACAAACAACCATTAGACAGAAATGTTCGAAAATAAATGGAAAATATTGAGATCATTTACCTCAAATTATGCCATGACAACCTTAGGTCTTGTTTTCCTTCTGATTCAGTCTTCAAATTCTGGCTTTTCCCCAAAATTCATGGTACTGGCTCAATTTAGGGATATTTGCTATCTACTACTCTACTAAAGCTGCCCTATCAGCTTGGGTAGCTCTTTTTTTTTTTTTTTTTAACAAAGATGATGGGAAAGTTTATTGAGAATGATACGTGCCTCATTGCTAAATTACAGAACCAAGAGTACCAACAGCTACCATTGGACAAAAATGAAATACCATATCTCAATGGAAATATTCAGAAACAAGAGTTTGCAGTTTTGAGTAACATTAGGCCAAAATTACCTCTTGTTAGGAATCTCCACTGCTTGAAACTGAATTCAACTTCACAGGGCAAACAATAACTTGTGCAGCATTTCAACCTAAATCATCTAAAATTGCAAAACTTTTATAACTTCTTCACTATGACCAGACACTCGTTCAAAAACCTCTCAAGCTCTGATGTATATACACTGGGAAAAGTCCGATAATGGTCAACATGAGGTGATGCACCAAAGTTGAATGCCCACACATTTTTCCCACTTCTCTTCTGTTCTTCAACAAATGACTCAACTGATGAGAATGGAATGACCTTATTAGCTGTACTATACAGATAAAGATGTGGGCAAGAAGGCCGGTTTTTTGAAAGGACGGAGATTATCTTTGTCAACTGCTGTTTGACGTCGTTCAAGTTTAGGAGATAAGAGAAGAGCTTCTCAAATGCTGACAAAAGTAAGGTTTTAACGGACAGGGGCTCCTTTTCTCGCAACTTTGAGGTATCAACTCCACTTTCCAATTGATTTCTTCCTACAGCTACAACTGATGGATAAGATGATGAATTGTATTTCTTTAGCAGGGCTGCAGTAAATCCAGCAGCCCAGACCTTGGGATCTATATTAGCGTCACCTCCTGAATCAACAATAATTCCCTTGATTTTCTCCAATAAATCTGGCCTACTTTGCAAATTCTCAAGAATGGAACCATACCTCCTCAGATGCTTCGGATTCGACCCAAGCCATCCCAACAAAACTGCAGCAAAGATTGGCCCTTTATCCCCGATGACCCCATTTTCTCTAGGGTGAATTCCATCAAGAGCGTAATTCCAGTGGAAAGATTTAGCTTTTTGGTCAGAGAAAATGCGGAAGAAGGTTGAGGTGGAGAAGAATGAGTTGAGGAGAAACAGTGAAGAATTGAGGGAATGGGAAAAGCCAAATGGGGTTGTTGAGGGGTGGTGGGGAATGTGGGCGTTTGAGAAAATAATGGAGTGGTGATTTTGGGGGTTAATAAACGAAACTGCAGGAGTTGGAATTGGGCGATGATGATGATGATGATAGTAAGGAGGAGGAGAAGGAAGCAGTGTGGAAAAGGGCTTTAGAGGAAGCGGCTTTTGGAGAGGGAAAAGGGAGTTGGGAAGATGGTGTCCGAAGGCAAAGAAAGAGGGAAATGAGTTTTGTCTGAAATTTGGCCAAGTGTTGAGTGTTTTTCTTCCAAATCAACTTTAAATGACGTCGTTTCTGCTTCTTTTAGAACCCCGCCTCTACTCTTTCAATTTTCAGCTTCCCGCTTCCACTATTGCACACTAAAAAATACGCATTGTCTCTAAATTGTTGAACCTTTTTTAATAAAAGTAATGCCTTCTATCTCTTTTTCTTTTCCCAATCTTTGTGTAATTAACATTGTTTATTATGTTGAGCTTTTTCATTTCACAAGTTATATTAAAACTTTGGAATATGAAAATTTAGTATTTTTTGATTTTTTTTCTAACATAGGTTTTTTAGGATCTCTACAAAAAATAATGTTCAAAAACTAAAAGGCTTATTAAAAATATATTTATGATTCAAAAAAAGACCTTTTAATGTAAATATTTTTGGTATCAATTTAATAATTTTATCAATTATGCACGAATTGTGGTTTGACAAGACCAAACAATCTGTTTAGTTGATCAAATAACCAAAATGGTTTACTAATACATGCATGAAACACTAAATCTATTTGATACAAGTACTGATTCATACACCATAAAAAATTTGATTATTGTAAATTGTAATACATAACAAACGCCAGTCATGCAATTGCCAAGATTTTTACTTAATTTCATATTAAATTTTATTATTCTTTGCCATCATTTTCACACTATGTTAATCAGTAATTTTCCATATGTTGTCAAGAGAACTAAATAATGAATTCATGATATTTTTTAACTTTATAACAAGGTATTAGCTAAATTTGGAATAATTAAAAAATAGGTATACATTTTTTTTACAATACCTTCCTTATTTTGCCAATGATAAACACAAAATAAAGTGTAAAGCATAGGGTGCCATAATAGAATTAATAAAATTGGTTTATCACGTACGAGGCTAAATTGCAAAAGATAAGGTGTCATGGTAGAGTTAATGAGATTAGTTTACCACATACGGGGCTAAAATATAAAAGTTCGGTTGTCATAACATAATTAATTAAATTTATTTACAGCATATGGGCCATATAGAAAAAATTAGGGTGGCATATGGGGCTAAAATGTAATAGTTAGGGTGTCATATAGTAGAATTAATAAAATTTATTTACAACATATGGGCCATATTGAAAAAATTAAAGTGGTATGTGGGGTTAAAATGTAAAAATTAGGGTGTCATAGTAGAATTAATAAAATTTATTTACAACATATATGCCATATTGAAAAAATTAGGGTGACATAGTAGAATTAGTGAAAGTAAGTTGGGAATAAACACTTTGGACAGTGACGACTAGTTGTTGTCACTAATTTAGAACTGACAACTATATTGTGACGATATTTTAAGTTATCACTGTAGGACCAATTTCAATGACAACCTATTTTCCAATTGTCACAATGGTGATCTCCCGCCACACTGGCTAGTTGCGCACCATCCATATTGTGACGACTTATCCCATGTTGTCACTGTTGACGGGTGAACCCACGATCAACTATGACGACATTAAAACTCGTCACTAAAGTTTTCAATTGTGACAAGTTTCTCTGTTGTCACAGAAAATGTTGTCACAAAAGGCCAATTTTCTTGTAGTGGAGAGAAGAGGAGAGAGGACGAGGGAGGGAAAGGGAAAGAGGAGGAGGGAAAGGGAAGTGGAGAGAGAGAGAGATATGAGAAGACGGTGGTGGTGGGTAATGGTGGCAGCTGGTGGAGGAGGGGGGAGGAAAAAAGAAGATGGGGGATGAATACTTTCTAAAAATTTTATAGGTATCTCAAAAATTTTAAAATTTGTAAAAGCATCCAAGATAGTTTAGGCAAAGGAATTTAAGCACCAAATATAAAAAGGAAAAAATTAAATAATAATAATAATAATAATAATAATAATACATCACTTGTAGGTCACATATAGGTTACAAGTGAAATTCCATATTGTTTAAAGTTTAAGAGGATTATATGGACATTTCAAAATCATAAGGTGTCCGATTGATTTTTGGCGAAACCACGAGGAGGTTTTCTGTGTTAATTTATGTTAGCTTTCCTTTATGACTGAAAGATTAATCAAATTACTCGATACTTGAAATGAATTTAGTTTACTAAAAGTTCATTCGAACTTGGTTCACCAACTAGTCTAGTAAAACATAACAATTTTGCACCTGACACCTTTTCTATGACAAATTAGGTGAATAAGGAGAACTATATCTTTAAATCAATTTTTACTATATTTACGAATTTGCAACTTGTTTACTATTGCCTTGTCTTGCACATAATATCATATAAAATTCCAAATAATTCTAACCTAATTTCTTCAAATAAAATTCACAACTTGTAGAAGGACATCATATATATGATACATTTAGTATCTATTTAACCTAATATAGTCATCAATGTATGAAATTTTTGTAAGAGATTATATATAAGATGATATAAATACCACAACATAAAAAATTTCGTCAGGTGAATTGTCAAAATATGTGATTTAGACAACATTTAACATGTAAAATTGATGTCAATGTATATTATTAGTTCTCTGAATTGTACATATGTTGTACATGAAAAAAAAAATTTCGTCAGTTTTAATGGATTATGCCATTTGTTTCATGGCTGACAAAATTATGTTACACAACAATTTCCCTCTTGGTGCAGCTATCTTGCCTATATTCTTTAGACATGGACAAAAATAATATTGTAGTGGAAGAAATTCCCCCACCCAAGTGTGGCACATGCTTGACACGTGTCAATGCATACATTTGACTATGGTTATATTCTTGTGAAGATCACTGTTTTAGAGTGGGTTTTTCTTTTTTGTGTGAGGTGTTAATTTATGTCATTTGGACTTCATTTCTTACCTAGTTTCAATTATTTCTATTCATTTCTTGATTAGGATTGAATGATGAATCAAACTATTTGATACTCGAATCAAACTTGATTTAGCAAGAGTTTATTCGAACTTGATTCACCAATTAGTGAAGTCAAACTTGACAGTTTTGCACCTAACACTTTTTGTACGATGAATTAGGTGAATAAGGAGAACTAGTTATCTTTAAATTAGTTATTTACTATATTAGATGAATTAGGTGTCTCTGAATTGGTCACAAATATTTTATGATTTTTATATTGGTTTCCAATCTTTTTAAACACTCTACATAAAAAAAAAATGCATTGCTTAACATTATTCCGATATGCAGCAAAAGATATTAAACACTAATATTTGTGACCGTGACTAATACCACAATAGCTAACCATTTGAATCGATCTCACCTTATGTGCGTCTAGTCAGTTTTCATTGCTTAGGTCATTTGTTTCATTTCATGGTTGACAAAATTATGTTTAGAACAAATTTCCTCCTGGTGCAACTGTTTTATTTGTTTCCTTTTGAACATGAAGAGAAATAATAATGCCATGGAAGGAATTTCTCCACCCAAGTCTTCAGGATCTCTTGTACAAATTAATTCAATTCATATCGAACTACCAATAACTCCAATGGAGGTTAGGCAGCCTGAAAATTGTGATGAGAACTTTGGAATGCAGTAAATAAATTTTTTTCGTCTATGTAACAATTTGTATGACTTGCAAGAAATTTTTAAAATCGAGGGTTTTCATTCAAAGGACATGCTAAGCTTTGTTCGTGCATGGTAATTTGTTTCTATTTGTATTGATACATAAATAGTTGCTAATGATAGCTTTGTTAAACTTCATAGATATAACATGAGTGCCGCCATGATAACAACCACCACTAATGCATTAAGACTTGGTGAACCTTGCCTCCCACCAATTTGCCACAATTAAATGTGGCCTTACTTAAAAAATCCAGGCGGGTGCGTAGTGCACCCGTCTGGTCCGGTGGTGGTTCAGTCCCCTCCGGATTACCCCAAGACCTCTTCAGGCCCTCGCCCTCCCCATAGTATAAAAAACTATCGTATCGAAAAAAAAAAAGAGTGTTGATGATAACCATGACCTTCATCTTTCTAAGCCACAGCACAAACTAAAATCTTAGCCATTCACTATGAGTATCCAAATTGGACCTTAGACTCAGAACAGTGGCGGATCCAGAATTTTGCTTAAAAGAATCACGGACTAGAAAAACAATAAAATACTAAAAAACTATGATGGCTAAATTAAGAATCTTAAAGCACTTCAGGGACCAGGCTCAGTAATGTGGGCATGTCACCCAAGTGGGGGCGTTAAGTGTATGGAATCAGTTGTTTGCAACCAAAATAACTCCATATTCCACTACGTAAAAACTTCACAGGTAGCGTTGTTCAATGTATCCTTTTCAGCCCTGAAACCAGGCTTTTGATGTTCCCCTTTGCTTCATCAGAACAACTACTCCAAACCAAAATCCTTTATAAATATATAAGGAAATGTGAAATTTATTAAATATGAGTGTGTACATCAATTTTAAAAACTATATGTACTATATCAATGCACATTAGGCATCAATTCAAATAAGAATTCTTATTAACATGTGAAAAGAGGATTTCAAAATAATAAGATTATATAGCGTTTCAAATAAGACTTCAATGCATCATATAAGATTTCATTAGGCATCAATCATGAGGATAGTCTGTCTTTACATAAAATAATTTTTTTGACAAATTGCATAAATCAATATTACATTTTCTCGTAAATTTATTGCTTATAATGCTTTACATTTCTTTGCCATCCGCTACTTATCTTTTTGCTATATTTAAATCTAATGCCTTCATAAAAATGTAAAAAAAAAATGAAAAAAAAAGAATCTCTATGCCTTGTACAAAGTGAACCTCCTAGGTAAATGGAACGCTTAATTCTTAAATAGTTACAATTTAATGTTGAAAACTCAAAATAGGTGTGTGAAGCAATTTATCTATGGTTTAACTAGTTTTTTCTATGTTTATAGGCATGCCTTTTTGCATGTGAAAAACAACATTGGAATTTTGCCTTACATTAGCTTGTTAAAACCTTTAATTGCATTAATTTGCCTTACATCTGTGCCATTGAATTTAGTGAAATTACATTTCCTTTTTAGATTGTCTTCTAAACTCCTAACATTGCTCATATTCCCTTTTCTTTTTGCAACTATATATATGATGTCATAGACATAGATGCTGTTGGGTGTGGGCTAACCCATTTGTGGGCCAACCCACTTATGCAAAAGCTTGAAGGCTTCTCAAGCTTAAATAAAAAGCAAAAGCAGCCGCAAGAACAGATTCAAGCTTCGGTCCTCGTGCGAGAAAGAAAGGAAAAAAGGCCAGCTGCCACCTTTGAGTGAGACGAAGAGAGAGAAAGGGCTAGAGAGAGAGACTTCAAGGTCTTGATTGGAGGGCGATTCGAAACCCGATTGAGACGAAATTTTACCCACGCGATCCTCTCGTCAAGCTTTCCTTATCTACCGATTCAGATTTCTGATTTTCTCTTCGTTTGGTAACACCTTTCCAAACTCACTTTTTTTGACAGTTATAGTTTTTGGGGGTAATTTTGTAGCAATTTGCTTGGTTGATATTGGTACTATTATTGTCGTCCGAATATTTCGAATAGACCTGTGTATTCCCATTATTGTGATAGTGGAGATTTTGACTAAACTAGGTCCCGTGGTTTTTCCCAATTTGGGTTTTTCACGTAAAAATCTTGGTATCCTGTGCCTTTTAATTTTCTTGCATTTTATTATCACTGCTGGTATTATTACTTGGTGATTTGGTTTGTTCCTGTTTTTAACTGGTACTTGGGGAAAGAGAAATTTGTCCTGGGCTAACTCTGATATTTTGTGCCTGTACTGGTACCTCTTTTCCAACAAGTTGTATCAGAGCAGTCATGTTAGGCTGCTCATTTGTACTGTTTAAAAATGGATGATTCGGATAGTGGTTGCATGATAAAATTGAATGCCACTAATTATTCAATTTGGAAGCCTAGAATGGAAGACTACTTGTATTGTAGAGATTTGTTTGAACCTGTTCTAGGGGATAAAAGCAAACCAAGTGATATGAGTGATGAAAAATGGACCGTTATGCACATGAAAACTGTTGGCAATATTAGAAAATGGATTGGTCAAAATATTTTTCAACATTTTGCCAATGACACCAGAGCTGATGTATTATGGAAAAAGGTTGAGAGTATGTATGAAAGGAAAATCTGTTTGAACAAGGCTAGCTGTTTGAAGCAGATTGCTCGAATGAGATATAAAGATGGGAAAGATATGACTGAACACTTGAGTAATTTTCAGGGATTGATAAACCAGGCAACTACATTAAATTTGAATCTGGATGATGAAGTGCAGGCTTTATTACTATTCAGTTCACTACCGGATAGTTGGGAAACCATGGTAGTCTCCGTCAGCAATTCAGCTCCGAATGGTGTGTTGACCATGGCTATTGCAAAAGAGGCCGTGATGAATAAAGAGTTCAGGAGGAAGGAACAAGGAATTGTCTATGAGACCCAGGCCCTAATGACAGAAAAGAAAGAAAGAAGAGGGAGAAGCAAAAGTAGAGGACCCTACAACAGGAATGACAAATCCAGAGGCAGGTCTGAGTCGCGAAAAAATATTGCATGCTATTATTGTAAAAAGAATGGACATTATATGAAGGAGTGCAGAATCCTAAAACGGGAACAAACTGAGAAAAATGGTAAGGCAAAGGAAAAAGGTGATGAAGAGACTACAGCAGTTGCGGCAGCTCATGATGATATGTTTGTGTTCTGTGATGATGGTCAAATGAATATTATTTATTATGACAGTGATTGGGTAGTTGATTCGGGTGCATCCTACCATGTTACTCCTCACAGGCATTTCTTCTCAACCTACACCGAAAGAGATTTTGGATATGTTATGATGGGAAATGAGGTCTCATGCAAAGTGATTGGCATGGGAGACATATATTTGGATACAGATACAGGGTGCCAACTGATATTAAAAAATGCTCGACATATCCCTGATGTTCGCCTTAATCTTATCTCTACAGGAAAACTTGACGATGAGGGTTACCATAACTTGCAAGGTGGAGGCAAATGAAAACTCAGCAAAGGAAATCTCATTGTTGCTAGAGGAAAGAAGCAGAATACCCTCTACTTAATGCAAGCCAAGTTGGGGAAGGGAGAAGTCAATGCAGTTCGTGATTCATCAATTGACCTGTGGCATAGGCGACTTGGGCACATGGGTGAAAAAGGGATTCAGACACTTGTTCGCAAACAGCTTCTAACTGAAGTTAGAGGTAATGCACTTAAACCTTGTGTTGACTGCATTTATGGGAAACAACACAGAATTGCATTCAAAAATTTTCTTCCATCTAGAAAATTGAATCCATTAGAATTGGTGCAAACTGATGTTTGCTATATGAAAGATAAGTCTCTTGGTGGTGCTGTTTATTTTGTAACTTTTATTGAGGGAAGCGAGGGAGAAGAGGAAAGAAAAAAAAATTAGATAGACAGAAAATTATAAGCGAGGGAGAAAAGGGAAGCGAGGGAGAAGAGGAAAGAAAGAAAGAAAGGAAAGAAAGAAAAGAAAAGAGAAAAAAAATAGTTTTGGGTTTTTTTAAATTGAAATTCCAAAATTTGAATTTTTGAAAAGAAAAACAAGGCTGAAGGTTTAAAAGGAAATTAATTTTATTTCCATTTCTTTTAAAAAAATTTTTTTTGTAGAATTTAAATTTCAAAAATTTAATTGCTGAAATAATTTTATTTGTAAAAAAAAATTCAAAAATTTCAAAAATAATAAAAAAAAGAAATTTTTTTTTAATTTAAAAATATTTCCTTTGTTTTTGGGTTGTTAAATACAGCGTGGGCACGCCAAAATTATAAAACGTCCACTGATCTCGGGAGGCACTAACACGGCGTGGGCACGCCAAGATTACACTTCCTACCAACGTCGTGAAATGTTGAGATTTTACCAACATGGCGTGGGCACGCCAAGATTGGTAAGCGTCTACTGACCTCGGGAGACATTAACACGGCATGAGAACGCCAAAATTGCACTTCCTGATCACAGTGAAGGAAAATATTAAGACCGACTACTACCCGACTAAGAAACGATAAAACAAAAGAAATAAACAACGAAAAATAATAAAATGGGTAAAATACATAAAACTCCCATGTGGTTAAGGAAATTGACATAAAACCTCCTCATTGTTTAGAAACACCCACTTAACCCCCTTGTACTTTGGACTTCTTTGAATTTTACCTGCTGACCGGCTGGGAAGCCGGTAATAATATGAAATACCAAAAATACCCTTATATATAATATGTGAAAAGTTACAGATGTAATTAGTCAATATGGAGTGGACTTCTGAAAATGAGAGAGAAACCCTAAACCTACAACGAAGAAGAAGGTGACTGTATTGCTGAGCGGTGTGAGTTATGGTGAAGATCGATCGGGCTTGAGCTACATTTCATGTTTTGAGAGAGAAACCCTAAACCTACAGTCAAGAAGAAGGTGTTTGTGTGCTGCAGGTCAACAACATTAGACAACATCGGTCGGCGTTTCTGTACAGATCGGTCGAGAGTCACAACGCATTGAGCATAGCTATTAACCAGGTAAAATACATATCTGAACCTTAGGCATTAGACGAGTTGATTTGTTTGATGGCAGGTGTTTTGGTAGTAAATTGGGGATATTTTGAAACTTGGTAAAGGAACCACCATTGTCAGTTTTGGCTTAGTCAGAAGTTTCTCCGACAATGTTTGTGGGAAATTTTTTTTAAAATTTGGTAAATATTGCAAAATGTCAGTTTTGGCTTGGTCAGAAGCTTTTCCGACAAACTTCCGACAATGTTTGTGGGAAAATTTTTGTTTAAATTGCTAAATGCGCAAAATGTCAAGGTTTGGCTTAGTCAGAAGCTTGTCTGACAATTTTTGGGGGAAATTTTTTAAAAAATTGCAATATACTACAAAAGTATGGGTCTATTTGGAGTAATTAGAACTATTGTGGTCCATACTGGTATTGATTATGTTTTCATCCTTCTAGATAAGTGTGTTGATGTTGATTTTTTTTTTTGAAACTGAGCGTATGAAATATTGTCTGTCCTTTTTGATACATCTGAAAAGCAAATGAGTAAATGAATCTCTGTTTTTTGACACATCTGAAAATGGAATTAGTAAAATAATCTCGATTACTTTGGGTTAGGTGCATAAGAATGGGAGATAATCCGTGGCAGACCATAGACATACACATGCATTATGGTAGATATTTCAAATGAAAATCGAGAATTAGATACACTGGTGAACACGTGACCCTGATGAATTATCTGTATTTGAGTTTCCAAAAATGTACCAAACAATTGACCACGGCGTAACAAATATGAATTTCTGGTACCCCATTCCCTTTCATGACCTTGATGTTGGTGTGGTTCCCATCAAGGATGATGTTGACATCGAATTATTGACAACATGTTATGAGGAGCTTACAGAAATGCACATATATGCTGAGAGGGGGCCTGATCCCATTGAAATTGTGTCCCCGGAAGGAAAATTACTGTACAAGAGAGTGACTGGTGATGGCGTACTTGCACTTCCATATCATGATGGCTAGCAGGCTGAGATTAGTTCGTCCTCAGCTGTTAAAGGCATGGATGAAATTGACCCTTTAGTAATTGGGAGTAAGGACAATAATGACAATCCACACATTAACTGTAGAGCAAAGGACATCTGTGAAGAAGAGTCATCACAAATGGAGTTGGATCCAGCTTTTGTGGGACCACATAGAGAGAAGATACATGATTCTGGTAACAAGTCCAAGAGAAAGAAGGCAACAAATGATAAAAAAGCTAAGTCACAAAGAGTAAAGTTAAGTGCAAGGAAGTCAGTCAGGCGGTTATTTAAAGACAAAGAAGACGGTGATACATCCTCAGAACCTCAGCAGTCTCCTATAAGGAAGTCAACAGAAGAAACAACACAAGCAGAGAGAGATCCAACATCAGAGCAGACTGATTGTAAGGGAGAACCAACAACACATGCAGAGAGAGATCCAACAGAAGAGCAGACTGATTGTAGGGGAGAAAGAACAGTTCATGAAGGCGGAGAAGAAGATGAAGTCATACCAGATTATTCAGATCTTCCTGACTGGCTAAGAGAAGCAGTAGACCTGCCTGAAGATGATGAGATATTTGCAGGTTTACATGGTCAAGGATCAACACAAGCATCTATAAATGTTGGATCTGTAAATTCGGTTGGTATTGGTTCAAAGTAGCAACAAGAAAATCAGCAAGCAAAAGCATCAAAACAAGCTGATTTAAATGAAAATCAACAGCAACAAGAAAATCAGCAACCAAAAGATAAGCAGAATCCAGAAAACAAAGACATTTATGATCAAAACTCTTAAGGGAGAGCACTATTATGGCAGGAATTACAGCAATCGACATGCCACTTCAACATATCTGAGTAATAAATTTCAAGCTAAAGTGAGGGATGATCCTGGATATAGTATTCCTGGCATAGTGAATGAGACAAGAAGATTATTTATGCTAGATATTAGTCAAAAAATAGCTGCCAGAACAAAGCAAAAAGCATTAGAGGCACTTAGGGGCAATGACATGGAGCAATACCACAGACTTTGGGATTATGTAGCTACTGTTAAAAATTCAAATCCTGATAGTCATATTTCATTGCAAATTGATAGGCGAAATGTTGAGGAAAGAGCTATATTTCAGAGGATATATTATGGTTTAGGTGCTTTGAAAAATGGTTTCCTAAAAGGATGTAGACCTATCATAGGACTAGATGGCTGCTTCCTTAAGAGTCCCTTTGGAGATCAGCTGCTTACAGCCTTGGGTAGGGATGCCAATGAAAATATGTTCCCTATTTCCTTTGCTGTTGTTGAGGTAGAGAATTACGATAGTTGGAGTTGGTTTTTGCAGGAATTAATCAGCCAAATTGGAAGAGGAAACAAAGGAGTGGCTTACACTTTCATTTCAGATAGGCAAAAGGGTCTTGTCCATGCAATTGAAGAATTGTTTCTTGAATCAAAGCACAGATTCTGTTTGAAACATATGTTCGAGAACTTCAAACAAAGATTCAAGAATCAAGACCTTAGAAACATGTTTTGGGAAGTTGCTGCAGCAACAAGCATGCCGGAGCATGAAACTGCCATAGCAAATCTTGCGAGGGCTGACCCATAGGAAGGTGACAAGCTAACAACTGCGGGATGGTTCAAACGGTTGCCTCCAAAATTGTGGTCCATACTCATTTTAGTACAGCTTGTAGGAGTGACACTTGCGTTAACAATATGAGTGAGTCATGGAATAATTACATTCTAAAAGCTAGAGGGAAGCCAATAATTACAATGCTGGAGTGGATTCGGAGGAGATTAATGCAAAGGTTGGTAACCAAACGAGAGGGCATGCTGAAACATGGTGGCACTTTATGTCCAAACATTTATGAGAAGTTAGAGAAGTTTAAGATAAAGGCAAGAAATTGTGTTGCGGTTTATGGAGGAAATGGGAATTTGGAAGTTGATGGCTATGGAAGGACAAATGTTGTCAATTTGGAGATGAAAACATGTACCTGTGGTCATTTTCAGTTTAGTGGCATTCCTTGCGTGCATGCGGTTGCCTGCATTCAGAGTAGAAAGTTGAAATTTGAGGACTATGTTAATGCTTGTTACCATAGGGAGGCATATTTAAGGGCCTACAACTTCACAATTGGTCCCGTTCCTTCGAAGCAGTTCTGGGTAGATAGGAAAATGCAATATTTGAACCCACCATTGGTGAAAAAACAGCCTGGTAGGCCAAAAAAACAGAGGAAGAAGGGTCCAGAAGAGCCTACAAATCAGCAGAAAGCAAGTAGGAAAGGTCTTGCAGTTTACTGTCAGAGGTGTTTGAAATCTGGACATAACATACGAACTTGCAAATCAGGGATTCACCCTAAGTCTAAACTTTACAAAGTAATATAACATTTTACATTCTACTGTCACTATGGTTTAGTGTGTTTTATTGCTACTTATACACTCATTAAATTCGATTTGAACTATAGGCACTTAAAGTTGGTCCAACAGCTTCAAATGCAACATCCGTAGCTTCTACAACTCAGGCTAGTGTCTCAAGTACTACTGCTACTACACTTTCACAGGTACTAAAAAGTAATTATCTATTTTTGGGTGCTGGAATATACTTACATACATACTAACCATGAGAACTTACATACAGGAGCCAAATCAGCCTATAAGTGGTACCAACCAAGAAAGCCATCAAAGTAGATCCTCAAAGAGAAAGCAACCAGCTGCAACTGCAAGGATGTCAAGGTTGCGACATTGTGGCTCCAAGAGACCAAGAAAATGAACTGCTATTTTTTCGATTTTATTGGTTGAATGTACTGGTTATGCCAAGTAGAATATGTCGATTTTATTGGTTGAATGTACTGATACCATTATGGTATGGATGTTGCAATATTTTTCATTGTACTCAGATTTTTGGCTGTCTTTTGGTTGACTAATACTTTCATGGATATTGTACTCAGATTTTTTGGCTATGTTTTGGTTGACTTTGCCTATCTTTTGGGGTACTGATACCATTATGAATTTTTTGTCTCAGATTTTTTGGTTATGTTTTGGTTGATTATGGCTATCTTTTGGTTGACTGATGCCATTGTGGTATTGTACTCAGATTTGATGGCTATGTTTTGGTTAACTGTGGCATTTGTGACTGTATTGCTATGCTGGTGAACCTTTTGGCCATGTTATGGTAGGATACCATTGTGGTATGATTGTGATAATATGTCACGTTTTTGTATTTATGGATGGCAATATTACTAGCCACATCTTTGATGATTTATCATATCTAGTTGTGGTAATATGGATGGCAATATTACTGGCCATATCTTTGCTGAAAATGATTAAATCTGTCAAGTGTCCTGAATAATAATTGCTGGTTATATCTTTGCATCTGATGACTTAATCTAACAACTTCATTGCATTTAAATGGGTATTTCAGGGTCTTTTCAATGTCCTGAATAAAAGCAGGTTTTTTCAATGTCTTCAACAAAAGCAGCTTCATTCGCTCATTTATAATTGAAACATGAAAATCAACTCTAGATTGAAACCAGGATGTGATTTTTGCACTACAATTTGTCCCAACTCCAAATTCTATTACACTACTTTTACATTACAAATTTTGCCCAAACTTCATCTCATACATATAACAACCAATGACAAAAGAGACACAAGTACAGTCAGCATCATCATCATCTTCATCAGCCCCATCGTTGCTTCGACATTGTGAATCTTCGATTGTAATCCCATAATGATGTTATAGTTATTACTTTCCATTCCTTGCCCAGACATGATAAATCTTTTCGCTGTTGCAGGTCCAATTGGTGAAACCCCTTCAACGTATGGATTTTGGCAGAATGATTCATTAGTGCCTCCCTCTCTACTAATTGGATTGCACCATGCCCAAAATGAACAAGCACCAATTTCACATACATAATACAACATACATTTTGATGATTTTTCAGATTCTACTACTTTAATCTTTGCTTTATTGTTGTAGAAGTATCGCCGGTTTTGGTACCTTAGGTTCCTCGATCCACCGCCAAAATTTTGGGAGCTTGAAATTTTTTGGTTCTCCCTTGAAATGATAGCTGATTTAGCCCTTCCAAAGCTCTTTTTCTCCCATCCAAAGCTGCGTTGCTCTTTACGTTTTTGGGTTTTCGTTTTGCATCTCTCTGTCAAATTTTCTCATTTGCAGAACAACAATTATGGTGGGTTTCATTTGTAAGAGACATGAAGGGCAAAATTGGAATGAAACCAGTTTCTTCTAGCCACAAGTTACCATTAAGTCGCATCAATATCACTCGCTAGCTTCCCAACCGGTCAGCAGGTAAAATCCAAAGAAGTCCAAAGCACAGGGGGGGTTAAGTGGGTGTTTCTAAACAATGAGGAGGTTTCGTGTCAATTTCCTTAACCACAGGGGGGTTTTATGTATTTTACCCTAATAAAATTCATGTTCGGGTTGCCTCCCAAAAGAGCGTCTTTTTTAATGTTTTTGGCTAGACATAGCTCAAGATTTGTTTAAACTAAGCGAATCGGGTCTTTCAGTTGCACCATCTCCACCCGTTCAACTAGAAACCCTTCATGATACGGCTTGAGACAGTGACCATTCACTACAAATTTCTTCTCCGTTTTCAAACTCTGGATCTCGACTGCACCATAATGAAAGACATTAGTCATAACAAAATGACCAATCCAACAAGAACGTAATTTACCTGGAAATAGCTTCAATTTTGAGTGGTACAGTAGAACTTTTTGCCCGCAGACAAATGTCTTCCTAGAAATTTGTTGGTCATGAAATATCTTATTATTCTCCTTATAAATCACTGCGTTCTCGTATGTTTCATTTTGAATCTCCTCCAATTCTTGTAATTGCAACTTTCTTTGAATTCTGCCCTCCTCGATATTCATATTGCATTGCTTGACCGCCTAAAACGCTCTATGCTCGAACTCGACCGGGAGGTGACATGGTTTCTCAAATACCAACCAGAAATGGGACATTTCAATGGGTGTCTTGTACGCCGTCCTATATGCCCATAGTGCATCCTCCAGTCTCATACTCCAATCCTTCCTATCGGGTCGAACCATCTTCTCTAAGATCGAATTGATCTCTCGGTTCGACGCTTCCGCCCGACCGTTTGTTTGAGGATGGTAGGGTGTGGATACCTTATGTAAGACGCCGTACCTCCTAAAAAGTGCAGCAATCGTCTTGTTGCAGAAATGGCTACCTCGATCACTTACAATCGCTCGCGGCATCCCAAAGCGGACAAAAATATTAGACCTTATGAATTCTGCAACCACTTTGGAATCATTAGTACGGGTGGCCTTTGCTTCCACTCATTTTGAGACATAATCCACAGTAAGCAATATATACAAAAAATCATAAGATGAAGGAAAAGAACCCATAAAGTCAATACCCCAAACGTCAAAAATTTCAACAAAAATCATTGGGGTTTAGGTCATTTGATCCCTACGAAAAATATTACCTACTCGTTGACACTTGTCACAGGAGTTACAAAATGAGTAGGCATCTTTGAAGAGGGTCAGCCAATAGAACCCGCTCTCTAGCACCTTACGAGCCGTTTTCTTTGGTTCAAAGTGACCTCCACACTTAAAAAAGTGACAATAAGTTAAAATAAATTGGAATTCAATTTCACTTACACATCTACGGATGACTTGGTTGGCACCCTACTTCCAGAGGTAAGGATCATCCCAGATGTAAGATTTTGCATCACTCTTCAACTTGTCACTCTTCGCCTTAGGCCATCCTACAGGAAACTTGTCAGTGACTAGAAAATTAATAATATCCGCATACCAAGGCAAGGATAAATTAACAGAAAATAAATGCTCATCGGGGAAAATTTCTCTCAACGGGAGGTCGTTTTCGACGACTTGTACTCGACTCAAGTGATCTGCTACTAGATTTTCACCCTTTCTTGTCTCTGATCTCCAGATCAAACTCTTGTAGCAATAGTATCCACCTTATCAGTCGTGGTTTTGCCTCTTTCTTGATCAACAGATACCGCAATGCTGCATGATCAGAAAAAATAATAACTTTAGCACCTAGTAAATAAGATCTGAATTTCTCTAAAGCAAAAATTACAGCCAAAAGCTCCTCTTCAGTGGTGGAATAGTTTAATTGAGATCCGTTCAAAACTCGAGATGCATAGTATATAGCATAAGTTGCCTTTCCTACTCGTTGACCCAGCACCACGCCCACGGTATAATTGCTGGCGTCGCACATGATCTCGGACGGTAGGTTCCAATCAGGAGGTTGTATAATAGGTAGCGAGGTCAATAGCTCTTTCAACCTATCAAACGCCCTCTTACATGCTTCATCGAAATCGAAGGGCACCTCTTTTTGCAAAAGTTGGAATAGGGGTGCTCCAATTATTGAGAAGTCTTTAATGAACCTTCGATAGAAACCTGCATGACCCAAGAAAGAACGCACTTTTCGCATGCTCGCAGGGTAAGGTAAAGTAGATAAAACATCTATTTTTGCCTTATCAAGCTCAATACCCTTAAACGACACTACATGCCCCAGAACTATTCCGTGTTCGACCATAAAGTGACATTTTTTCCAATTAAGCACGAAATTAGTTTCTATACACCTTACCAAAATTAAATTTCAGGTTATCTAGACAGTTGTCAAAACTCTCACCATACACACATCCATGAAAACTTCGATAATCTTCTCAACATACTAGAAAAAAATACTTATCATGTATCTTTGGAAGGTAGCAGGTGCATTGCACAACCCAAATGGCATCCTTCGGTATGTAAAAGTTTCAAACGGGCACGTAAAAGTCGTCTTCTCCTGGTTCTCGGGTGTGATAGTAATTTGAAAATAACCTGAGAATCTATCCAAAAATTAATAGTAAACTCGACCTGCTAATCGCTCTACCATCTGATCAATGAAAGGAAGGGAAAAATGATCCTTTTTCGTGACGGCGTTCAACTTCCTATAGTCTATACACTGCCGCCACCCGGTGGGCTTTCGAACTGGTACGAGTTCACTCTATTGGTTTGATTCAACCGTCACCCCTGCTTTCTTCGGGACCGCCTGTACTGGACTCACCCAGGGGCTATCTGATATTGCAAAGATTATCCCCACATCCAGCAGTTTCAGGATCTCTTTCTTCACTACCTCCATCATTAGGGGATTCAGTCTCCTTTGAGCCTACCGAATAGGTTTAACACCCTCCTCGAGTCGAATTCGATGCACACACACTGTGGGGCTAATTCCCTTGATATCGGCGATAGTCCATCCTATCGCCTGCTTATGTTTCCTGAGAACTCGAAATAGTTTGTCCTCCTGAACCTTTGATAAACTCGCGAAGATGATCACTGGGAGTGTCTCCTCTTCACCCAAGTATGCGTACTTTAGGTGTTTCGGCAGGGGTTTCAATTCCAAAACAGGCGCCTGCACCACAGATGGAAGTAACCTCTGGTGAGGTTCGGGTGTAAAAATAGGTGCGAGATCATACCTTGTTTTTGTGGTTGGCAACATCTGTAACGCTCCAATCACACATTTGAGCTTTTCACTCAACTTTACCCCAGGGATCATCTCTGATTCGAAATGCCTGGTCAAGGCGACTTCTAACTCATGCCTGCCTTCAATTTTAAAAACTTCTTGTACAGCAGGGTCAATAACATTTATAGAGAAAATAGAGCCAGCATATGATTTTGAAGGATATTTCATGGTTTCGAAAATGTTAAAATGAACAATCTCACCATTAAATTCCATTAACATCAATTTTGGTTCGAGTTGTGCTTAAGAAGGGTCTACCTAACAGTAAAGGTGATGGGTCGTGGGAGTGTTCATCCTCCATGTCTAGCACATAAAAATCGGTGGGAAAAATCAATTCATTAATTTTTACTAAAACATCTTCAGCAAACCCGTTAGGGTATGCATTGGTTCGGTTAGCTAAGTGAATTATTATTCACGTTTCGTTCAAAGAACCTAAGTTCAAAGAAGCATATATGGACTTGGGCATGACATTAATCGAAACTCCTAGGTCTAACATGGCCTTCCCAATTAAGGTATTACCTATCCTACAGGGAATGGTGAATATACCTGGATCCCAGCATTTCGGTGGAAGTTTCCTTTGTAAGATTGCTGACACGTTCTCCCTCACTATAACTCGTTCATCTCCTTTCAACTGCTTTCGGTTGACACACAAGTCCTTCAAAAATTTTGCGTATCTAGGCACTTGTTTAATCGCGTCCAGTAGGGGAATGTTAATCTCCATCTTGCGGAAGATTTCGAGGACCTCTTTCTCCTTGTCCTATTTCTTTGGTTTCTCTAGCTTGCTAGGAAAGAGAGGTAGATTAGTTTTAGCTTTAGTGATTAGGTGCGGGAGTACCTTTTGATCTTTGTTGTCTCTGCCCTCCTCTTCCAACTCTTTCTCAATTCGTTCATTGTCCTTGTTCTTAGGAATCACCGGTTCTCGTCCTCGAACTTTTTTTGCCACTCCTCAAGGTCATTGTACAACATTCTTCGGATTCAACTCTGGTTGAGATGACAATTTCTCTTGAACTTGGGACTCCAAACAATTTTTCGTGATGGCCATTTGATTCATTTGATTTTGCATGGATTGCATCTGTCCCAGTTGATTTCTCATATTTTGTAGATCCGAATCTGTCTTCTGTTGATTTGCAATCAATTGCTTCATCATCTATTCTAAGAACGAACTTGAGTTCGAAGGGGGTGGTGGTAGGCGAGGCTGATACTGCTGTTGATACCCTTGCTATTTGTTTGGTGCAAAATTGGACTGCCTATTTCCTCCATAACTAATGTTAAGGTGATCCCTCCAACCAGGATTGTAGGTACTTGAATATAGGTTGTACTGCTTTCTTGGCACGGGCGCGTGGCCAATCATGTTAACTTGTTCTGCATTTTTTTCTTGAACTAGCGGATACATCTCCGTAGAATGACCCAAGGCAACGCATACCCTACATACTTTGGCTTGTGAGGCACTTCTCACAGTTAGTTGTTGAACGAAGAACGTCAATTCAGAGATTTGTTGTTGGATGGAGGATGTTTCTATCTCATTCACCCTATGCGTTGGGACATCCTCCCTTGTACCAAACTGTTGCGAATTCTCAGCCATTCCTTCAATTAGCTCTCACGCCTCTCGAGAAGTCTTATTTACTAACGCCTCTCCACTTGCAGCATCGATTATACTTCTGTCCCTGAAGAGTAGCCCCTCATAGAAATATTGGATGAGCAGTTGCTTATTTATCTGATGCTGAGGGTATTGGATGCACAACTTCTTAAATCTCTTCCAGTACTCATAGAAACACTCGCCTAGATGTTATTTGATACCGCATATCTCCTTCCTTAGGCTTGCAGCTCGAGACGCCTGAAAGTACTTATCCAAGAATTTTTTCTTCAACTGGTCCCACGTGGTGATACTACTAGGTGTTAGGTAGTACAACCAATCTTTTATAGAGTTCTTCAAAGAGAAGGGAAAAGCCCTCATTTTTATCTGCTCTTCTGTGATTCTCGGGGTTTCATACTGTTGCAAACGACGTCGAACTCTTACAAGTGCTTCTAGGGCTCCTCATCTGGTAGACTATGGAAAGATGGCAAGAGATGAATTAGATCAGATTTTAGTTCAAAGGGAGTGTTATCATTCAAATTTGGAAAAGTAATGCATAAAGGTTGCTAATTTAAATTATGAGTAGCCAACTCCCTTAGTGTCTATGCATTTGCCATGATGACTTGCTCTTGGTCCGAGTCACTCAAAATGTCACCAAACAAATCTGCTGGTCCAACTTCTGGCTCAGGTCTCTAAGATGCAGCACTTGAGTGCTCTTCTCTGAGTTGTCTGGTCTTTTTTCTTGTTCTACGCGTAGTCTTTTCTACCTCGGGGTCGAAAATTAATTCACCTGTACGAGAAAAACGAGGCATACATTGAAAAGCACCAGAAAATTAGAACAAAAGTGAACTCAAAAAGAAACAAATAACTGACACCAGTCCTCGGTAATGGCGCCAAAAATTGACAAATGTCGAACCTGTGCAATAATAAAAATAGAACCTAACTACCACCAAAAGCAGTCAATAATTAATCCTAGGTACTGGAGCAGGGACTCTAGGTGTGCAATGGGTTACTTGATTCACCATATTTCCGAAAAGTTTGCTTAATCCGATATACCAGAATTAATTAGTTGACAACATTTTCTAAATAATAGACAGTGGCAAGTAGGGTCGTCTCCTCAGGAACTGGGGATATTTGTCTCTTTGAGATTCTAATTGGTAACGGGGGATTTTATCGGAATGATACTAAAAATAATTAAGCAATTCAACTAAAAAAAATAATTAACTAACACAAATATAGACAGGAATTAAATCAAGAATAGAATAGATAAATTCTAACAAAGGATACAACTACTCAGACACAGTCCACTCATCCGATCATTAATGCAAGGTAGGTTCACTTAATTTATTAATAGGTTAGTTATAGTCGCCGATGAGTTCTGACGACCAATTTTTTCTTAATTTATTGGTAATCAAGGTACGACCATTGATTACCCCTAACCAGAAAATACTTCTAGGTACGACCGTAGGAATTAATTTTTCAATTGCATAAAGGATTGGAAAAACCTAACCCCAATCAATAACATGCTACGAGAGTTATTTAAATCAGATTGCACGTTTCCCTATTGTATAAAAACGCTAGTTGCCACTAGTATTAATCAATTTAAACAATTACGGATTTAATTGACTAATTTGGTAGGAGATTAATAAATCGTACTAAACATCGAGCCCTTGACATTCAATTAACTAAATAATCCCATAGAAATTCAAACAGACAACGTGTAAATATTAATAAATTAAGGAACGCATGATAATTAATTCGATCTCACAAGTATTCGGGACTGCGTCGTCGCGTTGATCTTTGGCTAGACTGACAGGTGTTGAGCCTGTGTAATAATAAATACCTACTCGAGAAAAATATAAATTTTCTGTGTATAGTAGCGAGCAAGGTCGAATCCACAGGGATTGGAAAAAATTCGATTATTTTCAAGTTCGGGACACGGGGAATTTTTTATCAGAATAAAACTAAAAATAATTAAACAATTTAACCAAAAAATAAATAATTAATTAATACGAATATAAATAGCAATTAAATAAATAATAAATAAATTCTAACCAAGGGTACAACTACGCAGACACAGTCCATTCATCCGATCATTGATGCAAAAAAGGTTCACTTAATTTTATTAACAGGTTAGTTATAGTCACCGATAAACTTTGACGACCAGCTTTTCCTTAATTTATTGATAACCAAGGTACGACCTTTGATTATCTCTAACCAGGAAATACTTCTAGGTACGACCGTAGGAATTAATTTCCTAATTTTATTAAAAACTAGAAAAGTCTAACCCAAATTAATAACATGCTACGAGGGTTATTTAAATCAGATTGCACGTTCCCCTAATGTGTGAAAACACTAGTTGCCATAGATATTAACCAATTAAACAATTACGGATTTAATTGATTAATTTGACAGGAGATTAATAAGTCAAATTGCACATCAGGCCCTTGATATCCAATTAACAAAATAATCCCATGAAAATTCAAATAGAAAACATGCAAATATTAGCAAATTAAGGAACACGTAAAAATTAATTAGATCTCACAGATATGTGGGACTGCGTCTTCGCATTGATCCTTGACTAGATAAGAAGATTAGCCACGCCTCATAAGAAACTTTCCACACAATTTAATTGATTTCAAAGACATAAATACTCGCTAATAAGTTAGAATGAAACTTTGAGTCTTCGTAGATTCTTTGAAGAAAAATTGCATACCACACAACAAAAGAAGGAATAAGTTCCTCCTCTACACAAAAGACTACCTATTCTACTTTGTAGTCTCCTCGGAGAGAAAATCTCCCTTCATGCCAGAAGCTCTCTAAAAATAAAAACAAACCAAATGGAAAACTTCACCCCCTCGTCCACACAAGAAACCATTCTTTTTCTCTATCTAATCAATCCCACCGAAAACAAAAGCAAAAGCCAACTTTTGTTTGTCTGGTTTCCTTTGACCAAATGCACACGATCACAAGAAAGCAATTATCCTACTACTGTAAGAAAGCAAACAAAAGGCACACTATCTTTAGACAATACTAATTCTTCGCGGTCCCCACCAAATTGAGATGTTGGCTAGCCAAATGCAATTCAATTCTTCTTCATCAGCAAAAGGGATGGACGTTGGTTTACACCATGCATGTGGGCCAATTGTGTAGAGCTTCACAATAATCTTCTCAAGAAGGTTTCTGCGCCAATTTCTGAAATTGGGTTTAAATACCAAATATAAATATATGTCACAATTAAAGCAATATTTGGCAAGATCAAAGAGGAAAATTAACAATAAAATTACTAACAATTGACACCCTATCATAGACGAAAAGCTTAGCCACGCCGCATAAATAAATCCCACGCAAAGTGATTGAATTCATGAACGTCAAACCATCTTTAACTAATTAATCAAGAGGTAAAAGATGATTCTCCCGTTGGGAAATTTTGTCGAACAGTAGGCGTGCGCATGACAAGGAAAAATAAAGAAAAACTAAACTATTGCTCCAAGCTATCCTACGACTAAAAACAACCTCTAACCCTCTAGTGGTTTTGCCAAATTTAGAGAAAAAGGTGCAAAAGCGGGGCCCTCCGAATTTTCTCTTGTTTCCTATTGCTAGTAGGACTTCCCGTACCAGCCATCTCTTCATCAGTCCAAAAGGAAAAGGAAATCAGCTTTGGTCCCCTCTTGTGGGCCACGTTGATGGAGCTTTGTAGAAGACTTCCACGTGTGAAGTAATTTGCTTCAGAAAGCCCCCCCATTTTTAGCACCTTTCAGTCCTATTTCCTGTAGATAGGTCCAAATACCAAATATAAGTATATGTTAACAATTAAACGATATTTGGCAAGGACAATGGGGGAAATTAATAATAAAAATTACTAACAATTAACACCCTATCAAATCCCCCCACACCTGAACCATGCTTGCCCTCAAGCATGAGAACAGCAATTGAACACCAAAATTTGACAATGGCTATTGCTCCAACTACCGTATTGTCAAGATACCAAGAAAAACATATATTAAGCATCAATGGTCAAGATCCAAGAAACAATACCTCAGTTAGCTTCCAAACCACCAACTCCTCCAATTTAAAGCAAACTAATATAAGAAAAAGGAATGGTTGCTCAACATTCATCAGCAAATGGTCCAACTATTAACCAAAATCTCAACATTAAATTCACAAATCGGCAAGCTGACTCTTTCACATTCTAACACAATCTTTACTTTTTTTTTTATCACGTTTTCTATTTTTCTCTTTCTTTTTTTTTTTAGAATAACAAAAGACTTAGTTTCTAGCCATTAGAGCCTTTTGACGCGAACTCCAACATTTACCAGATGGAGGAGCCTGGTCACTCAGCTCCAATCGCTACGCGACCATGCACTCATAATAACTACTATCTTTTGACGCGAGAATCGACAGTTTAGGTGAAGATCCCTGGTTACTCAGTAGTAACAACTAGCGGAGTACAGTCAACTTTTATTTACAACCATATAACACAATAACTAAAACAACACAAAAGTAACAGCAGCCAGCCTCAAATTTCCAAACATGGAGAACTAAATTAATAACTGGACCAATTCACATGAAAAATGCCAACAATCATTCCCTATGCCTAGAAAAGTTAACAAAAAATTTAAAAAGTCAAGCCATTACTGATATTCACCAAAGAGATTTTCCTGAACTCAACCACATTAACTTGATACCCTTTTATTACTAAAACTTGGCAATAGCAACATTAATCTGCCAAGCAATGCTACCACACTCAATTGTCGAGATTGTGTCATTCATTTTCCGTCAAATTAGATGATTTCCGTCCATTTTCCAAAGAAATCCAAAGGACAATGAATTTATGTAGGTGTTTTTAAATAATGAGGAGATTTCGTGGGTAGTAAGCAAATCACAAGAGGTCAGTGTATTTTATCTTTTTTTTTTAAATTTTACAAACCAAAAGAATTCTATTCTAGTATTAGCTGTAATCAACCCAAAAGAAGAAAGACAGATGTTCTATACCAAAATGGTCCTATCCTAAATCACAACAGTATGCAAAACCAAGTTGAGTTTGACATTCAACCCCCCGACACTTTGGCAATTCAAGATGCGACTACGCTGCTACCGCTCCTTAGTACAGTAAAACTCCGAGTCACCACACACACTCACACGCTAGCCACACTGACTGTGCCCCTTCTCGCCCCATTCTCGCTCTCACCTAGGGTGCGATTTAATTGAATAGCTTGACTCGAGCTCATGAATAGCTTGATAAATTATTCCATTTGAGATTGACAGGTCGCGGTTGAACTAATCAATTGAGTTTTTTGAAGCAAGTTCGGGTATGTATATTATATATTGAAAAACTTGTGGTGTTTTATGAAATACTTGATATAATATTTAATTAATATATTATAAATATTTAAATTACTCTTTTAGGTTGGTTATTTATAATATTTTTGATCCTAATCATTTGTTGAACTCAAGTAATCAAACTTCACCATAACGAACGCAATTCCTCCACCTAGCACTTTTTCCTGCCTTAGATCTTTGTTCATTGATCGTTGTGGCAAGCTCAAGAAGTTGTTCACACCAAGGTTGCTACAATCCGTGCAAAGTCTTGAAGTACTTAAGGTCTGGTGTTGTAACGAATTGGAGGAGATAGTATCAAACGATGAAGAAGGCTACTTTAGTTTTACTTCAAGCAACAAAGATTCATGCTAAAGGACCACTATCAGTTGCCTCCCAAATCTCAAGAAATTGGCTGTGCTAGGAAATCCTAAACTAAGGAATATTTGCAAGGGGCTCCTGATTTGTAACTCTATTGAGAGAATTGAGGTAATAAGCTGCCGAAATCTGGAAAGCTTACCTCCCTTCCTACCCTCCATCAATGGACAACCTTCTGCACCACCAGCACTTAAAGTGATCCAAATATCTCTACTTGGTTGGGAGTCATTGAAATGGGACAATCCTTACATGAAGAAGATCCTTCAACCTTTTGTTCGTTATGGTGAATTTTGAGAATAATGTCAAGCTTGACAAATTAGAATTGTACAAAGATTCTTAAGAATATGCCAAGGTCGGAACTCGTATTTATCCAATGTAATTTTTGCCATTAGCGTAGAGTTTGTCATTTAATAAAATTATGATGTGTTTTATTTTTAAAAAAAAGGAAAAAAATTCGTTTACTCGTGATTTTAATCATTTAAGTTTTTCATTGTTATTCTCCATAAGAAAGTGAAAACCATGGAATTTGGGCATATCCATGCCAACAATATATATATTCCACTTACTTTGGGACCATTTCTGCAAGAGTTCCAGAGAACACATTTGAAGATTTACATTACTAAGTCCAAAAGTATAATTAAGGTCAAACATAATTAGTCAGAAGTTTTATTCAAGTCCGGAGAAAGAAATTCCAAACTCACTTCTTTGGAAACATGGTAGTTTGATACTTGATGATGAAGTTGGCAAGTTAAGATGTTGTACACTGTTCGTGATGTTAAAGCAATCGTGGAGAGCATCATTGGCTTCCCTCTTTATGATCTGAGCCTAATTTATGATGGCAAAAAACTTAATGATTCAAAGGTCCAATCTTGTCACAATATTACAGCAGAATCAACCTTACTGATGTTAGCGCAAAATTTTTTTCAGATATCTGTCGGGTACTACAATTTAATCTTGACGTGCATCAAGATTGTTTGATCAAAGCTGTGAAGAACAAGATTTTTGATAGGCTAGGATTCCCAGTTGATTCCCAGATTCTGGAATGTAGAGGAATACCTCTAAGCAGTCGTCAGCATTTAGCTAGTTACAACATTCAGAGAAAGTCCATAATTCAACTGTTTAATCTTGCCCGTTAATTGAATTACCTAAGAAAGTAACATCTTCTTTGTGCAAGACTGAAAGGTCATTTTTCAAGATTTTACTTATGATGCTAATCTCTACAGTCTTTTTGCATTTTGGATTACTTTTAACTGTAAAGAAAAATATTGGGGTGTTTTTTTTTTATCAATCGTCACTTTGTCTATAGTATCCTACACTATCCTAATCTAAGAGGGAGACACAAGTCACCCAACTGGGTCTAGAGAGGCCGGTAGGGACTGAACCACCATCAGACTAGACAAATGCACTACGCACCCGTCTGATTTTTTTTAAGAAACCACTTAATGTGGTAATTGATGGGAGGCAAAGGAGTCTTAAATAGCTTAGTGGTGGCCATCAGCCCAAAGGCTGGTGGTTAAAAAAAATTGGGGTGTTGATCATAACTTTTCATTTCTTCTAATTTTCTTGTGAAACTGTTGGTATTTGTTTTGGAAACGGGCTTCTTATAGCTAAAACAAATTTATTCCTCCTTTAAACTTGTTGCATATGAGGAAAGCCTGACAAAAGATGCTAACTGTATTAAACTCAGAGAGGATTTCTGATTTAATCAGGGCAACAGTTGATGCTAACTTTTCATGATATGATCAAGCTTTTGCTCATTCGAGAAGTATTACCATGCTATGTGACTGAACAAGTCCCTAGTTGTTGGACAAGAAAACAAATAAAATTACAGATGACGATGTCTCTAATGTAATATGTTGTGTTTCTTTTCCTCCAGTGCAATGTAGTTGAATAATTACTTTAGCTTTTTTGTCTAACATAATTCAATTCAATGTGCAAATTCTAAGACAATACCTCTATACCGGCTCAAGTTGTAGTAGTGTAAAACTTCTTTTTTTTTTTGAGATTATTGGTTTGCCTTTTCTTTTCATACATTGGACATTTTTTTCTCCCCCTTTGGGTTTAGCTACACTTTGCACTCAATATTTAAATTAGCAGACCAAGCAATTGTGAGCAATTTTTTGTTATGGTTATTCAGAAGCAATATAAAAAGGATGAAGTCTTTGTAAAAAAATATTTGGGAAGTCCATCGGAAAATCACCAATTTGACAAGAAAAAAGGGAAGATTGAAAGTCATGTACAGGATCTACAGACCAAATAGATGATCAAATAGGTTCGAGGGGTGACATCATTTTTATTATTACACATTGTTCCCTTTATCCTCCTGAATTTTACTTGAATTCATGTACTTCAGATTTTTTTTTCTTTTGATTAAATACAAGCACTAAAAGAATTGGAGCGTCAAAATTCTTAGTTGCAAAGCAAGCAATCCAGGGTGTCACTTTCAAATTTGAATTAAGTAGATTTTCTGAGTACTCTTTTTTTGGCTGTTGTTACTGTTTTGCAGATAAATATATGCTTGCCTGTTATGAAACCGGTTGCTTTGAAAGTGAAGAAATCAGATACAGTTAGAAAAGTGAAAGCAATGTTGAAAGAAAAGAAAAGAATATGTGAATGTCTTCTGGAATTCTTTTCTGCTGGTCATGGGAGGATGATCAAAATCCGGGCTCAGTTGGGATTCAGCAGAATACTAATCTCCATTTTTTTGTTCAAAATTTGCTGTCAACGAGACTGTTTATCAAGAGAGCATCTGATCAGAAAGTCCTCCAGATTGATGCAGAGGCTTCTGATACCATCCACAATGTTTAATATCAAATGTTTAATTGAGGCCAAAGACGGGATCTGATAGGATGTAATTTGTTGCTAAATTTATAATTATTTTTCCCTTGATTTTAACCAAATATTATTTTAATTAATAGATTCTACCTATATTTGATTAATTGTGTTAATTGTAGGGAGGTGGAGTAAAAAGTGACAAAAGAGGTGATTTTTCAAGAATTACTGTCAAGTCCAGATGATTCGGGAATTTACTACGCATGGGATTTCCTAATTCGAGTCAAATATGGACATCTTTGGTGGAATTTGAAAGACTTTAATTATCTTTGTTAGTTGTAGAGTTGAATTAGAAAACATGAGTTATTATTTTTTTTATTTTCTTTTTTCTAATTAGACAATAGGCCTTTGTTATGAGTAGTAGATATCAAATAGGAAGCAAAAGAATAAGGGAAGTCCGCCGAGTCCCGTTTGATTAGTACTTCTTAGGGAGGAAAAGGGTCAGTCAGCTATATATATTAGCAGACTAGTCACTTAGATTAGGTTTTATCTTTGTTTCGGTTGGCCGCATGTCTTCACGTTGGCAATTTTCCCAACAACGAAGAACTAACTTCTCGTTTTCTAGTCGAAAGTCAACTTGAAGATTCGGTTCCAAACATATGTGAGATCGAATTATTTTTATTTATTTATTTTATTCATTGGTATTCGTATGTTTTCTGGTTTAACTTCTTATGATTGTTTTGTTATTTGAATGTCAAGGGTCCGATATTCGAATTAACTTAATAATCCACCGCCAAATTAACCGATTAAATCTGTAATTGTTTGATTGGTTAATACTAATGACGACTAGCATGATTGGTCCCATGTTAGGAAAATGTATAATCTAATTTAAACAAATCCCCGTAGCGTGTTTATTGATTAAAGTTGGGCTTTTCTAATTCTTAATGCAATCGAGGAATTAAATCCTACGGTCGCACCTAGGGTTATTTCTTGGTTAGGCAAATAGTTAACGATTGTATCTTGACTATCAATAAAGTAAGGAAAAGTTGGTTGTTTATCGCGTGTATAGCAACTATAACCAATCTATTAACTAATAATTGAATTATCTTTACATCGATGATCAATTGAATGGACCGTATATAAAAAGTTACACCTTTGCCTAGAATCGTATCTATTGTTGATTAATTCCTACTTATTTTTGTGAGTTGCTTTTATTTAGTTAATTAGTTATTTTTATATTTTTGTAAAAACCCCCATCTCTGAATTCTAAAAGAAATAAATTATCCCTAGTCCCTATGGATTCGATACTCGCCTATATATAAAATTTGTATTTTTTTTGAGTAGGTAATTATTATTGCACAGGCTCGACACCTGTCAGGATCCCTTGTGATAAGTTCAGTCTAATTTATTCCGGTAAGCCCCTTGAGGATGATCATGAAACCTTAGCCTCTCTCGATATCCAGGGTGAATCAACTCTTCATATGGTGCTTTGGCCAAGAGATGTATTGCCAATCTCTGTGAAAATGTAAAATGAAGAGTTGTTGAAGAGGGAAGTCAAGTCGTTGTACACTGTTCGCGATGTTAAAGCAATCGTGGAGAGCATCGTTGGCTTCCCTGTGAATGAGCAGAGCCTAATGTGTGATGGACAACAACTTGATGATTCAAAGGTCCTATCTTCTTATCATATTGCTGCAGAATCCATCTTAAAGATGTTAGTGCAGAATATTTAGATACTTGTTAAGGATGGTTTCAAAACAATTACTCTTGATGTGTGTCAAGATGTTATGATCAGAATTGTGAAGGACAAGATTTTTCACATAACAGGATTGCGAGTTAATCCCCTGTTTTTGGAATCCCTGTTTTTGGAATATGGGGGAAAACCTCTAGATAATTTTCAGAGTTTGCCTAGATATAACATTTAGAGAGTGTCCACACTTCATCTAAGGAGGTTTGGGATGTTTTTAATTGTATTAACCAGAAAAGAATATGATGTTGTGCAAGAAAGATTGAGACATCCTTTGTCAAGATTTTGCTTTCTGATGCTACTGGATATAATCTTGGTGATTTGTCAAAGTGGAGTTTGTTGCTTTCACTACTGTCTTGTCTTGGTGATGGACGCATTTAAAGGTTATCAAAACAGTTTTGCTGTGAATAATTCAAAGCTAAAATATCCAATTTTGTCAAAAAATGTGAAAGCAATGTTTGAGTCAGGAGGGGAGAGTAATGCTTTGTTTCAGGAGCTTTTGCCTAGAGCTGGTCATAGGATTCAATTAGACTACTAAGTATGACACTAGCTAATCATAGAATTCGGAGGGATTAGTGACTTTCAAATTATCTGAAGTAGAAGATGATAATTGGTCATGGAAGGATATATTATGGTTGATACATGAATTTGTGATCCCATCTTTGTATCAAATGTTCGATTGGGGCCAAACAAAGGGTACATTCACATAACTTTGATTGAAGATGACCCTGTTTGGAAGTGCAAGTTTTTAGCAAGTTTGTTTCCTACAAGTTTTTTAACAATTTTTGCTACAGGAACCCCAAAAAACTTCACAAAGTTTTTTACCTACACACCTCAAAATACCCAAAACACACAAAAAAAAATTCCCTCCACTTTTTCTTCTACCTCCGTCACCCACTCCACCTCCTCCCCCACCTCCCCTTTTTCTTCTTCTTCCTCCGTCACCACCACCTCTGTCATCACCTCTTCCAGTGCCCAGCAAGAACAATTAGGCCACCCATGAATGGAGGTAGCACCGATTCATCAGCAACTGGGCCTTGCGAAGTTTCTGATGCCAAACTCGTCTGTTGATTGAATTCAAGTAGGGTTCTGCCTACTTGATAAGAAATTTAAGTGAGTACAAATAGGAAAACCAAAACTCAAGTATCTTGTACAATATGATTTTTTATTATTTATTGTGAAATTACATTTATGAGTAAGATATATAGTTATGAAATTTACCCCAATAAAAAAACCAAGCTTGAGAACCTTCTGTTATATATTTTGATTCTATCCAATTCCTATATCTTCATATAGTCAGATTTAGTCGCAAGAGAAGAGAAAATTACAAACAAGCACTATTTTAACTGTAACACGAAATCCAATTTAACACACAAAAGAGGATAAACGAATTATACAACAATAATGAGTAAAGAAAAAAAAATAGTTACAGTCAAGCATAAATTTGGAGCGTGTGCAAAAAATAGAGCCCTCAGTCTTAAAAGTTAAATCAGTGTTCTAATGTTCTTGATAAATCAGTGCTGGGCAACGGAGATGTTCCTTCGCTTGCAGATGTTCATAGCAAAACGCAAGAGACCATCTTGCCTATAGCCCCAGAATTCTACCACATCACCTTTCTTTAGATGATTGTCATCAACAAGCTTATTCCACCCGCTGTTGAGAGCGTACTTGTTCGCGCTCGGCCACCTCTTCAAATTCATGTCGAAACAGCGTTGTGAGCAATCCACCACCGTGACCTTAAGAGCCTCTTTCTGATTCAGCAGCATCACTTCTGGTTCAGTCAATACTTGCATGATTTCCTCGCGAATTGGAAAGAGAAATCTGCTTTGACTTGAAGCAACATCGGACGCTTCCAATCTTTTCTCGAGTATCCAACGTGCTCCATGAGGAAGTTCTCGCGCGCGTCGAGGAGGCATTGATGCACGGCTGCTTGAAGCAGTTTCTGTTCCTTGTTCTTGATTCACTAGATGATCGTCATCAGCCAGGCCATCCTCGACCATAACAACGACGTCGATAACCTTTCCGAACAGCTTAATTGTCTTTTTCATCTTCTTTTCCATGTTTTGAATTCGCTGGACGGTGGTAGGGATCAACAATTGATAGTCAGGAAGGATGGGAATCTGATAAACGAATGGGAAAAACAGGAGGAGGACTAATGGTAATGAGAAGCACGAAGTAACGTTTATGGGCTGTTTCTATATATATATCATGTTGCAGACCCTAGAGAAGATCGCTTCTCCTAATCCTATACAGAATCAACTTTCCAGGATGATAACCTTCTCAAAAGCGTTTTTCTTGCGGCAATAGGAAACAGTTCGAGAGATATTCTCCTTCTTCTTGTGGGATTCGGATGCTTGTTTCCTTGAAGAGGTGAACTCTCGAAACTTGCAGCACTAATTGTTAAACAAGTAGGCAGTTGTTTTTCATAAAATCAGATTAGCAACAATATTACAACACGAAAGTCAATTTAAAGTAATTAGAAAGGGAAAAAAAATGAAAACGAATTGTACTGCAAAGCAAAGTAGAAACATTTTTAATTACACTCGAGCACAAATTATATATCAATATCAATTGAAATAAAATCTTTTTACCAAAAAAAAAAACAAGTTTTTCTAATACAATCTTACAGTAATACACAATTAAAAATAACTCAAAAAACATCTCATCCATACAATATATCAAATATTTCAAAAAATTTTTATAGTAAAAATTTTTTATATACGTTGTTACAATAAAGTGGATATTAGATATATTAAAAAGAAAAAAAAATAACTTTTACCCAAATGGATTAGTGATAAACAGAAAATGATAAATAAAATTGAGAGAGCAAGAAAAGGAAAATGTAATAAAAATGAAAAAAATTAAGATCATGGGATTAAACCTACATTTTCACCACAAAATGAAGCGAATGAATATCTTCCAGCTGATCTTTGAATTGACGAACAAAACTATAATAGAATAAAGGCAAGGAAAGAAGTATTTACGGTTATAAAAAAAAATAAAATAGGTGAGAATTACAGCCAACTCAAATTTAAAAATATAAAAAACCAAAGAAACACCCTCACTTTCAAACACCTTGCAATTCTCCCTTCCCTCTTCCTCCCTTATAATAAATCCATACTAAATCCCATCAACCCTCTCTTTTTCTCTCTTGGCACTACCTCATATGGAGCTCCAAGTTTTGCTATTGTTTTATAAAGAAAAATAAATAAATAAATCACCAAATACTTCCAAAAAAATGTAGCAAAGGCAAAGGCATTTCATGAAAGTAGAACAATTACACATTCAGCCATATAAGCCATTTTATTGATGTTGTAGCCAAATCTCAGCTAATTATTTTGAGATCTAAAAAATATCTAAACTTTATTGAACGCAACAACCCTTGAAGGATGGACTGAATTTCAATCTATGATCATAAAATTTTTAGGTCCATTGCTAGATGGTGGTAGTATAGCTCACTTATTTAAAAGTTGAATCTTTTGTTGTTGGGTTCCTAGGCCACATCTTCCCATTGGAACGTGCAACTCTTTCTTGACTGGCTTTGGCTTAGCCTTGATAACGGTAACAGTTCAATGAGAGGGAGGCATGGGAACAAAGGAGCACTACAAGAAATTTGGCCTTTTGTGACAATAAAAAGTCATCACTAAAAATCAAAAAGTCGTCATTATATGAATATAGTGATGACTTTTTCCATTGTCACATGGTTGTCACTAATTCTATGTCACAAATAGGTACGTGTGACAACTCTTTTAAAGTCATCACTGAATCTTATTATTTAATGACGAGAACTAAGTCGTCACTAACGGTTGTCATTCTGTGACGAATTTTCTTGTCACTGTTTCACATATTTTTTTGTCATAAAAGGTAGCAAAAGTCGTCACAAATTTGAACTCTACAGTGACGACTTGAACTTGTCACTATCATTCCTAGTATTTAGTGACAAGAATAGTCGTCACTTAGTGAACTTACAACTTTGTTTGGAAGATCTGCAATTGTTCATTACAAATATAGCATTGTCACGGCATTTCCGACAATTATAGTAAAAAATTAAATTTGCATGATAGTGACAACTTTGAAGGTTATCACTGAGTTTGTCTTAAAGACTTGAAATTGGCCATTACAAATATAGTATTGCCATGGCATTTTCAACAATTATAGTAGAACATTCAATTTGACAAAAGGCAAAATCAACCATAACATTTAATTTGACAAAAGGCAAAATCAACGTAGAATATATGCCGCAAATTCATATATTTGGCCATAACACATCTATAAATTAATCAAAACAAAAGTGAACCACAAATGTTGGGTCCTAAATCCCACATAATCAATTCAAGTAGTAATGGCCAATACATATCCTTCCCAAAAGATAAGAGTACTAGATTTCTAAACTAAAACATAGACTATAGCACCAATGTCATATTTCAATCATCTCTAGCAGCATATCCAACAGTCTTCTCACGATCAATATGAAGCTAGACTGCATTGAAAATAAACTTTTCTTTAGAGTTTCAGCATATCCAACTATTGTGAACTTAATAAGTAAAAAAATCAGTCAAAAAAAGAGTTTCAGCCAAAATAAAAGAATATGTGAATTTTAAGAAAGCAGCCACCCCAAGTTTATAAGACTCGTCCTTTCTATTATCAAGTTTCATCCAATTTTTGTCCATGTCCTAGAGTTACAAATCCAGAACATAAGTCACAAATTTTTATCTACACATTACAACCAGAAATAAGCATAGATAAGCTAGTTATGAAACAATAGATTTCTTGAAGTGAATCTATAAAGATATAAGTGCAATTCCTAATGTGCATAAGTAGGCAAGGGGTAAAATAGGAAAATCTCTACTTCTCTGTGTTTTTTCCAGATTATATATTAAACATACACTTTTGCTAGCTTAGACAATCATCCATGAATTTCATTTTGAAGGAACAAGGAATGGAACTGTTAAGTGGCAGCAACTGCAAATCTGTTAGTGTTGTTGCAGTTGCATCCTTTAAAAGAGAGACTAATAAGTCAAAAACAATCTATTAAAACATAGTTTAAAGAAGTTACCTGACAAGTAATGAAAAATTAGAAGAACAGAGGTAAAAATAGGCCTAATTGTCTATTGAGTCCAGTGTAAAGCAGCTGCAAAAAAGGCAATGAAAAAGCTGAGAACCATTTTTCAATTGAGGCTCCAATGAAAAAGCTGATTAGTGAACAAATATACAGAAAATAGAACACCAAACATAATGCACCAAGTGTAACAACCCATTTAATGGGATTAGATATGTTACCATCAGGAACAAAATCAGTTGCACAGAAAGTTGAGAAAAAGAATAAACTACATGCATAAAGCTTCTACGATTTAGTGAGGAAAATGGACTGAAAAACATGGTACTGACAGATTTTTAACTAGGAGTGGTAGGACTGAGTGAGGAAAAAATGGGTAAAGAGAAAATTTTTACTTGAGGTTTATACAGGTCAAGTTTATGTCATGATAAGTTCTGTCACAAAGATATTTGTGCCATCATCTTCATTTTCTCCACCTTTATGTATACTTCAGTTTCATAATGACAGAAACTCTTCGAATTAGTGAACTGTGGTAGTTGTTTAGATCAATAGAGTTCCATATTGTCCTTAATAGAATATTGAGTTTGAGCAAAACTCTTATCTGGATAAAAATTTGTCCCATTGCTGACCTTTTAGGCTTTAGCTAGCCTCTCTGCAATTCCAGTTAAGTGCTGTTATGAAGACATGACAAGAAAAAAAGAAGCAGAAAACAAGGAAATATACAAGTCTATTATTTAGTTTGAGAATCCTATTCAATTCTTGAATGGCATATGAAGTATGAACATGAAAGTATTAATTATACTTATAGATTGAGTAGAGCAGTAATAGCATTCATGGCTCTTAAAAAGGAAAAATAAAAAATGTGCTATGACTAACAAATTTAAGAATCTTGTCCATTTCCAAAATGTTATTGACGTGCGCGGAGTATACATATACAATTAAGCTCATCCTAATCAAGTTTTACATTTATAAACTCCTAAATACCCCACACGCGATTTATCGCAAGTATACGAATCGTGAGCGAGTATAGGGTATTAAGGGTCGATCCCACAAGGAAGATTGCAATTACCGGTACTACTAAAGCTTCTCTATTATTTAGACTATCAATGAATTATAACAAATTAAACCTACTGAAATTATACAAAATAACAAATGAAAGCTCCTTGGGTTGTGGTATCCCTAACTACTCATGCAAGTGCTATATTTGGATCATTGAATACTACATCTAGGCTAATTATGGTGTAATTTCCTTATGCATTTGAATCCTACTTTCGTAGTGAATCAATTATACTCATAACTAATCTATACCTATTTTCATGGTTATGAAATTAGCTACAAGTTCATTTCTTCAATGAAATTACATGAAATGAATCACTAAAAACCACATAAGTGCACCTCTACTTTCGTGAGTGTACTCCCTATGTTTAGCACTTCTTGAACTAGTGTTAAATCTCAATTTTCATTGCAGAAACAACACCTTAGATAATCACAATTAATGGTACCAGATTAATCATGATTTCAAGAGCTAAAGTGCTAAATAACTTGCTCAAATCATAGCAGTCAAATAACCAAATAATAAACACTAACAATTATAGAAAGTTCAACCAAACCCAAGGTATAAACTTTAGAAACACATAATGAACACAAAATCCAGAACTTGTATATTAACTAAACTTGGAATCAAATACAAAAGATAAAGAGTTTGGAAGGAATACAACCCTTGTCACATGAGCTTTCTTCCTTGCCTTCTTCATCCTCCATCTTCATCCTAATCTAGATAATAAACAAGAATGGAAAGCTACACTGCTCTATACTAAGCTAAACTAACACTAGAGAGATGAAAGAGCTACATTTCTGCAGCTTCCAGCTTCTCCCGTATGTCTCTCTCTATTTTTCTCCTATGAACTCCCCATCTCCTATTTTTGCAATGCATTTGGCTATTTAATGATGAAAGGTGGTCAAGAAATGAGGATTACATCTCCCTTTTACAGCTGGGAATGTTTCTCACATGTCTAGCATCCAATGTGAGTTGGTGGAGGTGAAATTGAGTTTTACGCGTATAAAGCAGCCTTTTCTGACCAGTGATCCGAGCTGCTACAGTGCCTCGGATCCGTATGGATCCGAGCTCGGATCCACTAACCCAGAAACAACCGAGGGTTCGGATGAATAGTGGATCCGAGTGTGGATCACTTGCTCTGTTTTTGGCCCAACTTCAACCAATCTTTTCTTGATGTTAGAGGCTGAACCAGCTCATGTCTAAAACACGAAAGTTGTAGCCTTTTGAGTTATATTTCTAATGCATCAAGAATCACCTCATTTGGATCTGTGTAGGCTGAGATATGACTGAAATACCCTTGCCTGCTCATTGCCCTGTTCCAGTTTCGACCAGTAGAAATTTGCTATTGTAATTCGGCATTTTGACCTGGAAAACCTTCAAACTGGATTTAGATGTCTTCACCAAAGTTGTAGATCTATCTCTTATCTTCAAATGGGTTCAAGAATCATCCCAATCCGATCATTGTAACTCAAGTTATAGCCGAAATACGAAAATGTGTCAAAACTGTCAAAATACACAAAATCCAAGTAAAAAGTGATAAAAACCTCATTTAATCACTTAAAAGCATTTTTCACCAATTATAGCCAAAATGATTCATATTCTTCCAATAATATAACCAAAGTGACTAAAAATAATATAAAATGTCATACAATTATTACGTAAATTAGTCACTTATCAGTTATTTCATTTTCATAAGATTCTTTCTTCTTGATGAGACATTGTCGTATATACTGTGCTCAACTAAGCTTATGAGTGGGCCGTTAATCCATTTTGCTTTTACAATATAAATTATAAGAAAAAGAAAACGAAAAAGAAAGAGGAGAGAGAATGAGGGTAACAAGACTAATATAACAGATGTCAAAACAAAAACTCCATTACATTTTTTGGTTTCGAAGTTAAATTGTATCCCATAATAGTGGAAAGGCAGCTGGAGCCAACCTAGTGCTATCACCAAGTAGCCAAAAGTACCTCTAACAAGTGTAGTTGCATGAGTTTTATCAGCTTCAATGGACCTTGAAGTTCCAAAATCTGACACTTTGGCTATGTGCTTCCCATCCAAATGTATATTGTTGGACTCGATGTCTCTATGATAGATGGGAATTGCGGCTGCCAAGTGTAAATATGCCAATGCTCCTGCTACTTCACTTGCTATTCTTAGTCTAAAGTTCCAAGTGAAGGAGAATGAATCATCTATCTAATTATGAATGAGGTTGGAGAGGGTGCCATTAGGGATAAATTCATAGACCAATAGAGGAACTTCTGTCTCTAAGCAATAACCCAGTAGTTTAACTATATTCTTGTGGTTGACTTGTTAAAGAACAATAACCTCATTAATGATTCAGTACCATAAAGCTTCTGTCGGTACCATGTTTTTACTTTATCTTTGGCATTAAATGCTTTTATCTAAATTAGTAGAACAATATATGGACTCTTTACAGGTTAAGTGCAATCCTATATAAAGCACATCAAAACCAACTAGAGAACTCTGTTTGCTTGGCAGAATAGTCAGCAGTAGTTGTTGACAAGAAATTCTAAAACTGAAAAAGAAGCTCCATTCATTCACAAGCAGGCCGTCATCATAGCTAAACAGATTTTCTCTCTTTGGCAGAGTGGACGAGAAGAAGATACAGCACTAGGACAATCTCTATTCAAAATAAGTAAATCTTGAAAGAGTTGCAAAAATTTCTAAACTTAAGCGGGGCTGTGATTTAAAACTTGGCCCTTCGCTGTGTCTATCCTGCATATAACTAACTTAATGCAAGTGTTCTACAAGTTACCTTTGCTGTGTTGAAAACAACGTTTTTGCAGTCTGCAAGAATGCTCACAGACCAAGCAGGAAGGAAATATGAATTCCCCTTGAATGTGACGTTGGCATCTACTTTCCTATCATAGTTAGCAAGAAAGGCTACACAATCGTTTGAAGTTTCATAGTACACATGTGCCTGATCAAACAAATTCATTCTGTTTTTTGGATAAATTCACTATTTTGGATAAATATACTGCATCCTTTGCCTATTTCCGAAGACATAAACTGTAATGATCATCAGAAACGTCTATTGCATACGTCCTCTTATGAAAAACTCTTTCTCTTATCACTACCCACCATTATAGTGGGGGCAATGGGGAAGAAGTCCTTGAATTAAATCAGTCGGTTCAAATGTTCAACAGAAAAATTGGCCTCAATCTACTGTTGTCCAACTCATTATAGGAATAGAAATATCAAGTCAAGAAACAGGTTCTTCATTTTCCTTTTAAACAGGAACCAACCAATATCAAATCTAAAATTACAGAATAAAAACTCTTCAGAAAATCCCTTCATTACACAATCAACAGATATTTACAGCACCCAACACTAAACTCAAATCCAAGCACAGACTGTGATAAGCCTACACATAATGGGCAGAAGACACATTAACAAACAGCCATTAGAAAGAAATGTTCGAAAATAAATGGAAAATATTGAGATCATTTACCTCAAATTATGCCGTGACAACCTTAGGTCTTGTTTTCCTTCTGATTCAGTCTTCAAATTCTGGCTTTTCCCCAAAATTCATGGTACTGGCTCAATTTAGGGATATTTACTATCTACTACTCTACTAAAGCTGCCCTATCAGCTTGGGTAGCTCTTTTTTTTCTTTAACAAAGATGATGGGAAAGTTTATTGAGAATGATACGTGCCTCATTGCTAAATTACAGAACCAAGAGTACCAACAGCTACCATTGGACAAAAATGAAATACCATATCTCAATGGAAATATTCATAAACAAGAGTTTGCAGTTTTGAGTAACATTAGGCCAAAATTACCTCTTGTTAGGAATCTCCATTGCTTGAAACTGAATTCAGCTGCACAGGGCAAACAATAACTTGTGCAGCATTTCAACCTAAATCATCTAAAATTGCAAAACTTTTATAACTTCTTCACTATGACTAGACACTTGTTCAAAAACCTCTCAAGCTCTGATGTATATACACTGGGAAAAGTCCGATAATGGTCAACATGAGGTGATGCACCAAAGTTGAATGCCCACACATTTTTCCCACTTCTCTTCTGTTCTTCAACAAATGACTCAACTGATGAGAATGGAATGACCTTATTAACTGTACTATACAGATAAAGATGTGGGCAAGAAGGCCTGTTTTTTGAAAGGACAGAGATTATCTTTGTCAACTGCTGTTTGACGTCGTTCAAGTTTAGGAGATAAGAGAAGAGCTTCTCAAATGCTGACAAAAGTAAGGTTTTAACGGACAGGGGCTCCTTTTCTCGCAACTTTGAGGTATCAACTCCACTTTCCAATTGATTTCTTCCTACAGCTACAACTGATGGATAAGATGATGAATTGTATTTCTTTAGCAGGGCTGCAGTAAATCCAGCAGCCCAGACCTTGGGATCTATATTAGCGTCACCTCCTGAATCAACAATAATTCCCTTGATTTTCTCCAATAAATCTGGCCTACTTTGCAAATTCTCAAGAATGGAACCATACCTCCTCAGATGCTTCGGATTCGACCCAAGCCATCCCAACAAAACTGCAGCAAAGATTGGCCCTTTATCCCCGATGACCCCATTTTCTCTAGGGTGAATTCCATCAAGAGCGTAATTCCAGTGGAAAGATTTAGCTTTTTGGTCAGAGAAAATGCGGAAGAAGGTTGAGGTGGAGAAGAATGAGTTGAGGAGAAACAGTGAAGAATTGAGGGAATGGGAAAAGCCAAATGGGGTTGTTGAGGGGTGGTGGGGAATGTGGGCGTTTGAGAAAATAATGGAGTGGTGATTTTGGGGGTTAATAAACGAAACTGCAGGAGTTGGAATTGGGCGATGATGATGATGATGATAGTAAGGAGGAGGAGAAGGAAGCAGTGTGGAAAAGGGCTTTAGAGGAAGCGGCTTTTGGAGAGGGACAAGGGAGTTGGGAAGATGGTGTCCGCAGGCAAAGAAAGAGGGAAATGAGTTTTGTCTGAAATTTGGCTAAGTGTTGAGTGTTTTTCTTCCAAATCAACTTTAAATGACGTCGTTTCTGCTTCTTTTAGAACCCCGCCTCTACTCTTTCAATTTTCAGCTTCCCGCTTCTACTATTGCACACTAAAAAATACGCCTTGTCTCTAAATTGTTGAACCTTTTTTAATAAAAGTAACGCCTTCTATCTCTTTTTCTTTTCCCAATCTTTGTGTAATTAACATTGTTTATTATGTTGAGCTTTTTCATTTCACAAGTTATATTAAAACTTTGGAATATGAAAATTTAGTATTTTTTGATTTTTTTCTTTTTTTTCTAACATAGGTTTTTTAGGATCTCTACAAAAAATAATGTTCAAAAACTAAAAGGCTTATTAAAAATATATTTATGATTCACAAAAAGACCTTTTAATGTAAATATTTTTGGTATCAATTTAATAATTTTTTCAATTATGCACGAATTGTGGTTTGACAAGACCAAACAATCTGTTTAGTTGATCAAATAACCAAAATGGTTTACTAATACATGCATGAAACACTAAATCTATTTGATACAAGTACTGATTCATACACCATAAAAAATTTGATTATTGTAAATTGTAATACATAACAAACGCCAGTCATGCAATTGTCAAGATTTTTACTTAATTTCATATTAAATTTTATTATTCTTTGCCATTAATTTCACACTATGTTAATCAGTAATTTTCCATATGTTGTCAAGAGAACTAAATAATGAATTCATGATACTTTTTAACTTTATAACAAGGTATTAGCTAAATTTGGAATAATTAAAAATAGGTATACATTTTTTTTACAATACCTTCCTTATTTTGCCAATGATAAACACAAAATAAAGTGTAAAGCATAGGGTGCCATAATAGAATTAATAAAATTGGTTTATCACGTACGAGGCTAAATTACAAAAGATAAGGTGTCATGGTAGAGTTAATGAGATTAGTTTACCACATAAGGGGCTAAAATATAAAAGTTCGGTTGTCATAACATAATTAATTAAATTTATTTACAGCATATGGGCCATATAGAAAAAATTAGGGTGGCATATGGGGCTAAAATGTAATAGTTAGGGTGTCATATAGTAGAATTAATAAAATTTATTTACAACATATGGGCCATATTGAAAAAATTAAAGTGGTATGTGGGGTTAAAATGTAAAAATTAGGGTGTCATAGTAGAATTAATAAAATTTATTTATAACATATATGCCATAATGAAAAAATTAGGGTGACATAGTAGAATTAGTGAAAGTAAGTTGGGAATAAACACTTTGGACAGTGACGACTAGTTGTTGTCACTAATTTAGAACTGACAACTATATTGTGACGATATTTTAAGTTATCACTGTAGGACCAATTTCAATGACAATCTATTTTCCAGTCGTCACAATAGTGATCTCCCGCCACACTGGCTAGTTGCGCACCATCCATATTGTGACGACTTATCCCATGTTGTCACTGTTGACGGGTGAACCCACAATCAACTATGACGACATTAAAACTCGTCACTAAAGTTTTCAATTGTGACAAGTTTCTCTGTTGTCACAGAGAATGTTGTCACAAAAGGCCAATTTTCTTATAGTGGAGAGAAGAGGAGAGAGGACGAGAGAGGGAAAGGGAAAGAGGAGGAGGGAAAGGGAAGTGGAGAGAGAGAGAGATATGAGAAGACGGTGGTGATGGGTAATGGTGGCAGCTGGTGGAGGAGGGGGGAGGAAAAAAGAAGATGGGGGATGAATACTTTCTAAAAATTTTATAAGTATCTCAAAAATTTTAAAATTTGTAAAAGCATCCAAGATAGTTTAGGCAAAGGAATTTAAGCACCAAATATAAAAAGAAAAAAATTAAATAATAATAATAATAATAATAATACATCACTTGTAGGTCACATATAGGTTACAAGTGAAATTCCATATTGTTTAAAGTTTAAGAGGATTATATGGACATTTCAAAATCATAAGGTGTCCGATTGATTTTTGGCGAAACCACGAGGAGGTTTTCTATATTTTACCTTTTGTATTACCGGTTTATTTGGGATTTTATAATAAGTTGACACACATCCCACCATTTTTTATAATTATTGAATAGTTACCAATTCCTTTGAATATGAATTTATCTAAATTTAAACTTTATTAATAAATTTCCATACTTTTGATGACCATATTCTATTTTTTTTCAAAATTCTTTTGATATTTTTGAATTGACATTAAATTTGAAAAGCATGAGTGTACTTAATAAGTTCAACATTAGTTGGACAAGTATTCAAACATGTGACAACTGGAAAGAACAAGAATCCATTCATTTAGTTTATGCTTGTAAAGAGCTAATTGTGATTTCATAATGCACAAATAATGCACGTGCAAATCCTACTACTTATTTTTTGAAACTTAAGGTATGTAGAGAGTTACTTCAACATTTTTGTACTTGTTAACGAGTAAACCTGATATCTTTAGGATGCAACCATTCTAAACATGTCTTGATGTTTTAGAAAGACACATAATTTGAAGTATATAATTTGTTGGCATAGACTAATGTAGAACTTACCATTGAAAAGAGAAATTTTAGTGGCATAATTGGATACTTAAACAATCTAATAAAGGCATGGCTTACCATTTTGCAACCGTATATCATTACAAATTGAGGAGCTAGTACACTATCCCACTGGAAACAAATCTCAAACACTAAATAGCCTCAATCGGACAACTATATGTTTACCAAATGTAAGGGAAATAATCGAAATAAGTGGAATCTCCTACACTTATCCCAAAAATTTACCACAGGATTAATATTTGTACATGAAGAGGTAGTTATCCAAGGGTTTAATCCTCATGGTTGTGGAAAATAAATGAATAAATATATATATATATATATATATATATTGAAAACAACTTTCCAGACTCCAGCTCTTAAAAAGCTCCCAACTACCCATCTCTTTTTCATAGAATTTGATTTATTTTAATTAGATAAAATTACTTAATATTTGACTATATACTTATGATATTGAAGCTATCAATTATTAGCATTTCCTAAAGTTGACTAATTCATGTTAAATTTACATATGACCTCAAATTGAAATCTTAGCAAACTTATATATGACTATAATTCAGAAAGATATAAATGACCATAACTAAAAAGTCTAGAAAAGCAAATTAGTAATCTCAAGATAATTCAAATAATTAAGAATGTACAAAAGTAATGGGCATTCTTAAGATTAAAGAAAATATCATGAATAGGAAACTAAAAGCGTTTACAAACAGAACTTTCCAAGATTTTATCGAAACTTGCCAGAAAGTAGATGTATGACGAATTAGTTTTGTGCGTGTCTAGAGTATAAAAGTGTAGTAGATTGAAAAGCAACCTCTTACAGACATAAGTGATGTGAGAAATACAATGTAGTCAAGGTGAATGTTTTAGTATGTCCATATCTTACCTTGTAGCTAGTTCTACGTACCCATTGTTCGGAGGAAGATAAAGCAGAGGGATCAATCTCTAATCTTGGACTCAGATCTAAAGCGTTGAGTACCATAACAACTCCATTTCTCATGGTAGCAAATACCACCTAGTTGCGACATGAATTAAAATGTTTCCATTTGAAATCCTTAAACAGAAGTCTCTAATGGTCCACTACAAGTATTTGAGAAATGATCGTCTAAAGAAGTCAAATACAACATATCTCCTCTCCAAGTGTTTGTGGAGGATGAAGTGGTAAAAAAACTGCACTGCTGATGGGTTCCAGGCTTTTTTGATTCATACATTGCAAGTTGAGTCACGTGGTGGCAAGAAAGTGCATTTGATCCTTGTGAAATTGGATATCAGTCTCTGATGTTTGCAACAACAACCACCACCAAATTAATATCTTAATTGAAATGCTTTTCTTTTTCTCCTGCCTAATTGTATTCCAGACATTGATTTTCAACAAAGAGGAATCATACGATTCAGGAATTTTATACATGAGGGGTCATAGCAGGAACAGTTTTTTGGAAATTTTTCATAATTTGCACAAACAACATGCATAATCAAGATGCGAGAAATAAATAAATAAAAGGAAAATGGGTGGTGCAAAAGGAGCAAATGAAGGAAAGGGTAAGCCAATCTTGCAACCATATGCTATTAACTAAACAATAAATCACGAAACCTATCTTAACCAATGGAAATGGCTTGGTTTAGTGTTTTGCTAACAATAGTTATTACTACAAATTGGTGCTGATGAAATTTGACTCTTTCCTATGTATGACAAAGCAAACTATGATGTAGTCAGTTTTTTTTTCCTTACATATGACATTTTATACCTCTTCATTACTGGTTCAATTATCAATCTTAGACCAAATACTCAACAAAACCTACATTTAGTTCCTATTAAACAAGAAAATTCCTAATAAATCTTACAAGAAGTCTAGGACGAGAACATATTTGTTTTGTTGAATTACTCTTTTAACAATTTTTAGATAGTAGTACTAAGTGAAGAAATCAAATTGTGTATACATGGAATGATTTGCCCATAGATAATTAGATAACATTAGCTGCTCAAGACCACAAATTCCTATTAGCATGTGAGTGTGACATATTTGATTTAGAACAAATTAACTTGAGCATCTACTGTAGTAGAGACCAATACTTTTGACGCGTTAGAAAAGGCTAAGCAACTAATCCTTTTCAAATGAGAGTAAGCTTATTTACAAGCTGTTAAATGTATGGAAAATAATTAAAAGCTTTACATGTGCAAAATTAGTGCTATAACTCAGACTCTCACATGTTGTAGATGAGTATAGTTGAATCGTCTGTGCCAATAGCAACTAGGTTGTTATCTTGTGGGGCTAGAATGCCATACATGTAGCTGCAGGTGGAGCCAATGGGAAGCTTCTCACTTTCTGCAATTGCAGTTGACAAATCAAACTGGTCATGTAAAATGGTAATCTAGTAATAGACATAGCAATTTAGTTTTTTCAAGTGTTCAAGAATTTGGAAACTTTGAGTTGCCCTTCAGTAATAGCTATTAGATTGATAGGATATCTGTGGAAGTCAGAATAAGCATTTGTTTACATTACTGAAGTGTTTTGGTTTATATTTTCTGCATGCATTTTGCTTTTTTCTCTACCTTTAGCACTAGTTAATAAGCGATGAAATTTTCACAAATAAGTTCCCACGAGTTCTTATGTTAGTATGATTCAGTTTGATTAAATTTCAATATACCTTTTGACCTAAGAATTGCGATCACCTCCTAAAGATGTTAATCACATACTTACCTCAAAGGTTATTGTGTTGAACAAAGAAACTATTTCTTCCTGATGCTAATATGAGATAAGAGTCATTCCTGGATAAAGCAAAGCATGGTGAAGCTATTTGAAATGGATCATCACTAAGGTTGTTGGTTATAATTATTCCACTTTTTGGATGCCATACACAAGGGAGATGATTTCTTATTGCCTAACAATTTTGTTTTTTTCCATTTGACAAATTAGAAAAAATAATTAGAGTCTAACAGAAAATCAACACACAAGAAAATAGTGATGCACATATACAATTGGGAAAAGATAAATGTACAAATGAAAATAGAATCGATTAACTTTTCTATCTAGCCATAATTGTTATACCCGCTTCCTAACCACTTCCAATTGTTTTTTGATGCAATTATTTAATAGGAATGATGAGGAGATGACCTCTCTATTTCAGATCAAAAATCCATTCCAAGAATGTTTTACTTCAGCACAGATGTCCCACAATTCTGTCACATGGATGAGGAGTTGAATTTTGTAGCAACAGACTGCCAATTACATTATTTGCCAAGATTTTGACCTTACTATCATCAGAAAAACAACCAAAAGAGTGTCTTCCTTGTTGAAGCAAACATAAGGCTTTGCATTAAAATAGAGAAAGAAGCCAACAAGTAAATGAAACACCATTTTTATAGTCGTAGACTATAAATGTATAATCCTTATATGCAAGTAAAAGCATATCTATACTATACATAAAAGTGCATTAAGTGTTTCTTACTTTTTTATGTACCTATTTTTCCCTTAATGGAAACACTATTCTCCTATCTAATTAGCTTACTCTAAGATACATTACCTGATAGTTAACATTGCCTGACAGTTTAAGTGTGGATGTATACAAGAATATAATGCTTCATTTAAAGTTTGATTTTAAGTTAGAAAATGCAAGCTTCATGCTAGATCAAAAGCTGAGAAACATGCTACTAACTGAAAAAAAAAAACATGTTTTAACATATCTTATATTGCATGATTATGAAATCGAGATAAAGAGTAGAGGGATAGCCATATGCTAAGTTCTTCACAAAATTAATACATTTTCCTTCTTTTACTGATATTCACATCTATCATTTGTTCAAATCCAATTACAACAATCAAAATTTACAACTAATTTAGTGATTTATTTCTCCAATCAATAATTACGTGCGACGCACGTGCATTTTAATTTCTAATTATTCTAAAAATGTGTAAAGCCCAAATTGAAAGGCCCCCATTAGCATCAAGAGAGAGTTAAAATCTTGACATTGCCTACGTTCCAAAACTTGAGTAAATATTCATCCCCAATGACCAAAAAGTTGTTTCTACTTGTATTGAATTGCACTATGCCTGTAGAAGATTTGGAGAGCCAATCATAACTTCAGGTTATATAGCCTTGGGTATAGTTCCATTCAACTAAGTATGAGTCTCCATCTTTGTTTGTGCCACAAGAAAAGAGCCTAACAAGTTTTTAATGCTCACTTAGTGAACAGGGAATAAAAAAAAAAAAAAAGAATGACCAAGTACAGTTCTATAATTAAGCACTTGTCTTTTACCATCATCACCATAGGCCATTCTTATGCGAAAATAACTATTGCATCAAAGACAACCCTTGGTTCTATATAATCAAATAACCATGTTTTTGTCTCTCTATTTGTCGATGTGGCATATTCAAACTGCAAGCATTAATCAAAAAAATAAAACAAGAAGAAAAGAAGAAGAAGAAGTAAACCGAATGAAGTACCAAAAATAAAAAGAAAGTCTTTAATGGTAACAAGTATAGAAACTACACAAGGATATCTTCCTTGAGATGTGCACATAACGAGTTTAAAGGGCCTCTATGACCTTCAAATGTGTATTGCTTGTACCAGTCACTGTACCCCATACCTAACATATAATATAGAGATAATTAGTCTATTTTCTCTAATGAGTAAAACTACTAGAATTTAATTTTTTTATTGTTTAGACCTGAATGAGTTTGTTCTCTCCATATGTTATTACAAGAATTTGATCATATGGTGAAGTGAATGCAAGGTTATATACACCTCCCAAGTAAGCATCAATCTTTAGAGTTAAAGCTAGTATGGAAGCTAACATGCTTTAGAATTTAGTAAGAAAAAGGACAATAGAAATAGCTCCAATTGTTTCTTGATGTAATTACTGATAGCATGATAACAATACAACTGGACAATGTTTTTGAAATATGCAACACCTATTACACTGGATATAAGGAATTATATTTTTAACAAAATGAATACTTAGAAGATAGATATCACATAGGAAGTTTGTTTCCTACATACTTACCAGAGAATGAACCATATGGCCTCCATAAAACATGATATACTGATATTTGTTGATTTTGATCATAATCAAACTGTATTTGAAAGGTATTATTTAACATGAGAGTACCAAACTATATTGAAAGGGTATTATTTAGCATAAAAGTATTATTTACCAGATAATGAACCATATGTCCTCCATAGCCTTCAAAGTCACAACTTAAAAATGTCAGCTGATGATCACTAAAGCATATCAAAACGCATAGAATAAATATATGTATACATATGGGATCAAAAGATGCCTAGTAATTGTTTCTTGATGTAATTACTGATAGCATGATAACAATACAACTGGACAATGTTTTTGAAATATGCAACACCTATTACACTGGATATAAGGAATTATATTTTTAACAAAATGAATACTTAGAAGATAGATATCACATAGGAAGTTTGTTTCCTACATACTTACCAGAGAATGAACCATATGGCCTCCATAAAACATGATATACTGATATTTGTTGATTTTGATCATAATCAAACTGTATTTGAAAGGTATTATTTAACATGAGAGTACCAAACTATATTGAAAGGGTATTATTTAGCATAAAAGTATTATTTACCAGATAATGAACCATATGTCCTCCATAGCCTTCAAAGTCACAACTTAAAAATGTCAGCTGATGATCACTAAAGCATATCAAAACGCATAGAATAAATATATGTATACATATGGGATCAAAAGATGCCTAGTAATTGTTTCTTGATGTAATTACTGATAGCATGATAACAATACAACTGGACAATGTTTTTGAAATATGCAACACCTATTACACTGGATATAAGGAATTATATTTTTAACAAAATGAATACTTAGAAGATAGATATCACATAGGAAGTTTGTTTCCTACATACTTACCAGAGAATGAACCATATGGCCTCCATAAAACATGATATACTGATATTTGTTGATTTTGATCATAATCAAACTGTATTTGAAAGGTATTATTTAACATGAGAGTACCAAACTATATTGAAAGGGTATTATTTAGCATAAAAGTATTATTTACCAGATAATGAACCATATGTCCTCCATAGCCTTCAAAGTCACAACTTAAAAATGTCAGCTGATGATCACTAAAGCATATCAAAACGCATAGAATAAATATATGTATACATATGGGATCAAAAGATGCCTAGTAATTGTTTCTTGATGTAATTACTGATAGCATGATAACAATACAACTGGACAATGTTTTTGAAATATGCAACACCTATTACACTGGATATAAGGAATTATATTTTTAACAAAATGAATACTTATAAGATAGATATCACATAGGAAGTTTGTTTCCTACATACTTACCAGAGAATGAACCATATGGCCTCCATAAAACATGATATACTGATATTTGTTGATTTTGATCATAATCAAACTGTATTTGAAAGGTATTATTTAACATGAGAGAACCAAACTATATTGAAAGGGTATTATTTAGCATAAAAGTATTATTTACCAGATAATGAACCATATGTCCTCCATAGCCTTCAAAGTCACAACTTAAAAATGTCAGCTGATGATCACTAAAGCATATCAAAACGCATAGAATAAATATATGTATACATATGGGATCAAAAGTGTGATGCCCCCACTTCTCCCTAAGGCGAACCAAAGGGTATCCGCGGGACGCCTGCCTAACTCTCGCCAGGACTCAAACAATTCCATTCAACTTATAGCCGGACCACACAACACACGCCAATAACTTAGATACAATAAATGCGGAAGTATTCAAACTTAATAATAGTCATCCATTCTCCAAACCACACGTCAGAATACAGATTACATTTCGTCCAAAGGGTCACATCACGGGGTATCTATCAGCTTGCCACCCGCACGCGAGCATCCCCTACGGAGAGTTTCGCTTCGTGACTCTTCACGAACGAGAGGCTCGGGGCTTTTCCAGACGAAGGACTTAAGGTCCCAACTGTCGGCATATGGCTCTGATACCAACTGTGATAGTTCTCAGGGTGACATTTCCATACCAAAAGTACAATTCCAAAACCAAAGGCATAACCAAAAGTAATAACAAGCCCTAAACAAAAGTACATCAAGAGGGCTTCTCCATTTTACCTCCGAGTTCAAACCTGTTAAGGAAAACAAATCTACAGGGTGAGCAAAACGCTCGTGAGGCCAAGAACACACATGCAGACACATAGTTCAGATAACAAGCCCAAATACAATTCAGGTAATAGCTTGCAAGTAATTAATAACGCCGATAAAATGTAACTAGAAACAATTCAAGGATATGGAAGCTCTCAGGAGCTAAGTTCCACATTTGCCGATGTCATTTGTATATCTCCCCGTGATGACTCTCCGTCAACCGGGTTGATATTTTCATATCCGTAGTTCACCACTTACTTCTCATCCGTCCACCATACACCACTTCGGGCCCGCACGACATTTAGAAGGCTATACTCCACGAGTAAGCCAAGCAAGATCTCTCAAATAGATCAAACTTATCATGTAATTCTCATGGCTCACCAAGGTTCCCGACCAAGCCCATGCCGGCTCGAGTTCCAAGGTCGGCCTATGAGTTTGGGCGTCCCCCATGTATCATGTAAGTGTCGAGGAGATTCACTCCAACGACGTATGCAATCATAGCATACCATGTCATGTATTCAAGCATTTGACAGGTTTAAGCAGGCATTTCAAGTCATGTAACCAGGCAAATCATGTTAAGCATGAGTCATTCGTTTCAAATGAGAACGAGTGCGATCAAGTACACACTCGACTCCATTTTTGTCAAAATCGAATAGGCTACGCATGTAATCAGGTAAGTCAAGCATGAATCAAGTCCTTAGAGTTCAAGTAATCATACACTTGACACTCACCATTTTCCTGTAGAGATAAGATTAAGGCGAACATCAGGGATATGTCGAGCATTTTTTAATATCAGCTGGCACCCTGTATCTGTATCCAAATATATGTCTCCCATGCCAATCACTTTGCATGCGACCTCATTTCCCATCCTAACATATCCAAAATCTCTTTCGGTGTAGGTTGAGAAGAAATGCCTGTGAGGAGTAACATGGTAGGATGCACCCGAATCAACTATCCAATCACTCTCATAATAAATAATATTCATCTGACCATCATCACAGAACACAAACATATCATCATGAGCTGCCGCAACTGCTGTAGTCTTTTCATCACCTTTTTCCTTTGCCTTACCATTTTTCTCAGTTTGTTCCCGTTTTAGGATTCTGCACTCCTTCATATAATGTCCATTCTTTTTACAATAATAGCATGCAATATTTTTTCGCGACTCAGACCTGCCTCTAGATTTGTCATTCCTGTTGTAGGGTCCTCTACTTTTGCTTCTCCCTCTTCTTTCTTTCTTTTCTGTCATTAGGGCCTGGGTCTCATAGACAATTTCTTGTTCCTTCCTCCTGAACTCTTTATTCATCACGGCCTCTTTTGCAATAGCCATGGTCAACACACCATTCGGAGCTGAATTGCTGACGGAGACTACCATGGTTTCCCAACTATCCGGTAGTGAACTGAATAGTAATAAAGCCTGTACTTCATCATCCAGATTCAAATTTAATGTAGTTGCCTGGTTTATCAATCCCTAAAAATTACTCAAGTGTTCAGTCATATCTTTCCCATCTTTATATCTCATTCGAGCAATCTGCTTCAAACAGCTAGCCTTATTCAAACAGATTTTCCTTTCATACATACTCTCAACCTTTTTCCATAATACATCAGCTCTGGTGTCATTGGAAAAATGTTGAAAAATATTTTGACCAATCCATTTTCTAATATTGCCAACAGTTTTCATGTGCATAACGGTCCATTTTTCATCACTCATATCACTTGGTTTGCTTTTATCCCCTAGAACAGATTCAAACAAATCTCTACAATACAAGTAGTCTTTCATTCTAGGCTTCCAAATTGAATAATTAGTGGCATTCAATTTTATCATGCAACCACTATCTGAATCATCCATTTTTAACCAATACAAATGAGCAGCCTAACCTGACTGCTCTGATACAACTTGTTGGAAAAGAGGTACCAGTACAGGCACAAAATATTAGAATTAGCCCAGGACAAATTTCTCTTTCCCCAAGTACCAGTTAAAAATAGGAACAAACCAAATCACCAAGTAATAATACCAGCAGTGATAATAAAATGCAAGAAAATTAAAAGGCACAGGATACCAAGATTTTTACGTGGAAAACCCAAATTGGGAAAAACCACGGGACCTAGTCCAGTCAAAATCTTCACTATCACAATAATGGGAATGCACAGGTCTATTCGAAATATTCGGACGACAATAATAGTACCAATATCAACCAAACAAATTGCTACAAAATTACCCCCAAAAACTACAACTGTAAAAAAAAGTGAGTTTGGAAAGGTGTTACCAAACGAAGAGAAAATCAGAAATCTGAATCGGTAGATAAGGAAAACTTGACGAGAGGATTGCGTGGGTAAAATTTCGTCTCAATCGGGTTTCGAATCGCCCTCCAATCAAGACCTTGAAGTCTCTCTCTCTCTAGCCCTTTCTCTCTCTTCATCTCACTCAAAGGTGGCAGCTGGCCTTTTTTCCTTTCTTTCTCGCACAAGGACCAAAGCTTGAATCTATTCTTGCGGCTGCTTTTGCTTTTTATTTAAGCTTGAGAAGCCCTCAAGCTTTTGCATAAGTGGGTTGGCCCACAAATGGGTTGGCCCACACCCAACAGCATCTATGTCTATGACATCATATATATGGTTGCAAAAAGAAAAGGGAATATGAGCAATGTTAGGAGTTTAGAAGACAATCTAAAAGGGAAATGAAATTTCACTAAATTCAATGGCACAGATGTAAGGCAAATTAATGCAATTAAAGGTTTTAACAAGCTAATGTAAGGCAAAATTCCAAGGTTGTTTTTCACATGCAAAAAGGCATGCCTATAAACATAGAAAAAACTAGTTAAACCATAGATAAATTGCTTCACACACCTATTTTGAGTTTTCAACATTAAATTGTAACTATTTAAGAATTAAGCGTTCCATTTACCTAGGAGGTTCACTTTGTACAAGGCATAGAGATTCTTTTTTTTCTTTTTTTTTTTACATTTTTGTGAAGGCATTAGATTTAAATATAGCAAAAAGATAAGTAGCGGATGGCAAAGAAATGTAAAGCATTATAAGCAATAAATTTACGAGAAAATGTAATATTGATTTATGCAATTTGTCAAAAAAATTATTTTATGTAAAGACAGACTATCCTCATGATTGATGCCTAATGAAATCTTATATGATGCATTGAAGTCTTATTTGAAACGCTATATAATCTTATTATTTTGAAATCCTCTTTTCACATGTTAATAAGAATTCTTATTTGAATTGATGCCTAATGTGCATTGATATAGTACATATAGTTTTTAAAATTGATGTACACACTCATATTTATTAAATTTCGCATTTCCTTATATATTTATAAAGGATTTTGGTTTGGAGTAGTTGTTCTGATGAAGCAAAGGGGAACATCAAAAGCCTGGTTTCAGGGCTGAAAAGGATACATTGAACAAAGCTACCTGTGAAGTTTTTACGTAGTGGAATGTGGAGTTATTTTGGTTGCAGACAACTGATTCCATACACTTAACGCCCCCACTTGGGTGACATGCCCACATTACTGAGCCTGGTCCCTGAAGTGCTTTAAGATTCTTAATTTAGCCATCATAGTTTTTTAGTATTTTATTGTTTTTCTAGTCCGTGCTTCTTTTAAGCAAAATTCTGGATCCGCCACTGTTCTGAGTCTAAGGTCCAATTTGGATACTCATAGTGAGTGGCTAAGATTTTAGTTTGTGCTGTGGCTTAGAAAGATGAAGGTCATGGTTATCATCAACACTCTTTTTTTTTTTTCGATACGATAGTTTTCTATACTATGGGGAGGGCGAGGGCCTGAAGAGGTCTTGGGGTAATCCGGAGGGGACTAAACCACCACCGGACCAGACGGGTGCACTACGCACTCACCTGGATTTTTTAAGTAAGGCCACATTTAATTGTGGCAAATTGGTGGGAGGCAAGGTTCAGCAAGTTTTAATGCATTAGTGGTGGTTGTTATCATGGCGGCACTCATGTTATATCTATGAAGTTTAACAAAGCTATCATTAGCAACTATTTATGTATCAATACAAATAGAAACAAATTACCATGCACGAACAAAGCTTAGCATGTCCTTTGAATGAAAACCCTCGATTTTAAAAATTTCTTGCAAGTCATACAAATTGTTACATAGACGAAAAAAATTTATTTACTGCATTCCAAAGTTCTCATCACAATTTTCAGGCTGCCTAACCTCCATTGGAGTTATTGGTAGTTCTATATGAATTGAATTAATTTGTACAAGAGATCCTGAAGACTTGGGTGGAGAAATTCCTTCCACGGCATTATTATTTCTCTTCATGTTCAAAAGGAAACAAATAAAACAGTTGCACCAGGAGGAAATTTGTTTTAAACATAATTTTGTCAACCATGAAATGAAACAAATGACCTAAGCAATGAAAACTGACTAGACGCACATAAGGTGAGATCGATTCAAATGGTTAGCTATTGTGGTATTAGTCACGGTCACAAATATTAGTGTTTAATATCTTTTGCTGCATATCGGAATAATGTTAAGCAATGCATTTTTTTTTTATGTAGAGTGTTTAAAAAGATTGGAAACCAATATAAAAATCATAAAATATTTGTGACCAATTCAGAGAACTGATAATATACACTAAGGGGGCGTTTGGTAAAAGGGTATCGGAATGAAGTAATGGAATAAACTCCATAACTGGTGTTTGGTTCACTGGTATGGGAATTGAAATTTTGGAATGATTTCTAAAAATTTGGCATCTCTCCATTCCCTAGTAAAAGGGTGGGTTTTGTCCAAAACCCAAGTATGATTCCAAAATTTTATAATTACATAATATTTAGTATAATTAATATTTATATATATTATATATTTATATTATAATATATACATATATAATATATTACAATTATAATATTTTATTATAATATTAGTATATTATATAAATATATATTATAATTACTTAGTTAAATATAATTATATTTATATAATATAAATTTATTAATATTATATAATAATATATTTATAAATGTATATTATATGTGCATATAATTATAATATATACATGTATATAATATTAATAAATTATATAATTATAATTATAATTATATTTATTATTTTAAATATAATAATATATAATAATAACTATATCTAATATTAACATGCATTATAATTATATAAAATATTAGTACAATTAATATTTATATATTATATAATTATAATTATATATTTATATTATAACATTTGTATAATTATAATTAAATAACATTTGTATAATTATAATTAATTATATATATAATATTTAATTTAATTAGTTACAAAATTATAATAATGATATTATTATATTATATAATTATTTAGTTAAATATAATTATACCTATATAATATATATTATAAATTTATTAATATTATATTATAATATATTTATAATATATATGTATATTTATAAATGTATATTATATGTGCATATAATTATAATTATAATTATTATTTTAAATATAATAATATATAATAATAACTATATTTAATATGTAATATATATTATATTTATATAAAATAGTAGTATAATTAATATTTGTATATATTATATAATTATAATTATATATTTATATTATAGCATTTGTATATTTATATTTAATTATATATATAGTATTTAATTTAATTAGTTACAAACTTATAACAATAATATTATTAGTTATATGTATTATATAATGTATATTAATTTATGTAATATAATTAATATTATCAATTATACTAATAATTATACATGTTTACTAATAGAAATTATTAATTAGTTAGACTAAATTTACTAATACATTTATACTAATATATTTAATTAGTGAAAATTTCTTAAATCCCATTTACAAAGAGCCAATAACTATCATTTACGATGTGGTTTATAATATATTTATTATATTCTATTCCAAAAGAGTCGACGAGCTAAACATCAACTATAGTAATGGTACACAATCCAGGTACTTGAACCAAACAAATGTATTGGAATGAATGACTTCATTCCAAACCCAGGATATCCGATTCCGAATCCGAATCCGATTCCGATGTACGAACCAAACGCCATCTAAGCATCAATTTGACATGTTACATGTTCTCTAAATTGCATATTTTGACACTTCGCCTAATGAATTTTTTATGTTGTGGCATTTATGTCATCTTATCTAGAATGTCTTAAATATTTTCATACATCGAAGACTACAATAGGTTAATAGATATTGTATGTGTCATATATATGATGTCTTTCTACAAGTTGTGGGTTTTTTTTTCCAAGAAATTAGAATAGAATTATTTGAAATTTTATATGATATTATATACAAGACAAAGTAATGGTAAAAGAGTTGTAAATCGGTAAATATAGTAAATAACTAATTTAAAGATAACTAGTTCTCCTTATTCACCTAATTCATCGTACAAAAAGTGTTAGGTGCAAAACTGTCAAGTTTGACTTCACTAATTGGTGAATCAAGTTCGAATAAACTCTTGCTAAATCAAGTTTGATTCGAGTATCAAATAGTTTGATTCATCATTCAATCCTAATCAAGAAATGAATAGAAATAATTGAAACTAGGTAAGAAATGAAGTCCAAATGACATAAATTAACACCTCACACAAAAAAGAAAAACCCACTCTAAAACAGTGATCTTCACAAGAATATAACCATAGTCAAATGTATGCATTGACACGTGTCAAGCATGTGCCACACTTGGGTGGGGGAATTTCTTCCACTACAATATTATTTTTGTCCATGTCTAAAGAATATAGGCAAGATAGCTGCACCAAGAGGGAAATTGTTGTGTAACATAATTTTGTCAGCCATGAAACAAATGGCATAATCCATTAAAACTGACGAAATTTTTTTTTTCATGTACAACATATGTACAATTCAGAGAACTAATAATATACATTGACATCAATTTTACATGTTAAATGTTGTCTAAATCACATATTTTGACAATTCACCTGACGAAATTTTTTATGTTGTGGTATTTATATCATCTTATATATAATCTCTTACAAAAATTTCATACATTGATGACTATATTAGGTTAAATAGATACTAAATGTATCATATATATGATGTCCTTCTACAAGTTGTGAATTTTATTTGAAGAAATTAGGTTAGAATTATTTGGAATTTTATATGATATTATGTGCAAGACAAGGCAATAGTAAACAAGTTGCAAATTCGTAAATATAGTAAAAATTGATTTAAAGATATAGTTCTCCTTATTCACCTAATTTGTCATAGAAAAGGTGTCAGGTGCAAAATTGTTATGTTTTACTAGACTAGTTGGTGAACCAAGTTCGAATGAACTTTTAGTAAACTAAATTCATTTCAAGTATCGAGTAATTTGATTAATCTTTCAGTCATAAAGGAAAGCTAACATAAATTAACACCTCACATAAAATAGCATGGACCCACTCTAAAACTATGATCTATACAATGTAAAGGAAAAATCAGCTCAAAACCTAGCTAAAAAAGGCCCGCACAAAATCACCAAAAGGGGAAAAAACCCAATTATCTTAAAATCCATTAAATTAAGCATGAGAAAATATATGAGAAACCATATATCGGAGAAATTAAGTTTTATTTGATCAAAACAACCCTTGTCAGACTTAGAAATATTTTTCCTTGCGACAACTCCCAAGAAGACCTATCATCAATCAATAAAAAAATGGGCCAAGAAAAAATATGTAAAACTCATAAACTGATCTAAAATCGTAGGTGAATTAAAGGGTGAAACATAACCATGAATTTACTAGTTTTAGCCTTGGAAGTGAACAAAAATAGTAGAGAGTGAAAATAAAATATTTAATTGATATTTTTTCAAATACAGAAGAGACAATAAAGTACTATGCAGTTTAATTCTCTTCCTTCTCTCTAAAAACCTTCTCTCTAAAAAGCCTAGTTTCTTCATCACTTAGTTGGCATGGCTGCCCTTCAGCCATCGGCTGAGGGGCAAAGGTCTCCTACGGAAAAAAAGTCCTTTTCTCAACTTTTCTCACAGCCTGCTACATCACCTATCAAAATTCAGCATATGTCTGTTTACAAGGGTGAAGCTGCGGTTATTTTTTCCAGAGAAGATGTGGACAAACTTGCGGCACCGTTTAGATGGACTTTGGTTGGAAAATTTTCTCATGGAAGACCTTCATTGGAGGATACTCGCAAATTCTTTTCTTCACTAAATCTCAAAGACCAAGTTTCCATTGGTTTGATGGATTATAGACATGTTTTGATTAAGTGCACCGCTGAAGTAGATTTCAACAGGATTTGGATGAGAGGGATTTGGCAATTGGGTAAATACCCGATGCGTGTATTCCGATGGACCAGGGAGTTTCATGTTCATAAAGAGTCATCTCTGGCTCCAGTTTGGGTAGATCTTCCTAACTTACCTATTCATTATTTTGATAAACATTCTTTGTTCTCCATACTTTCTCCAGTAGGAAGACCTTTGTTCTTGGATTCGGCAACGGCTGCTGGGACACGACCTAGTGTGGCCAGGGTCTGTGTGGAAATTGATGTATCGAAGCAAGTTGTACCAAGGGTCTGGATAGCTGTTGAAGGAGAATCAGGTTTTTGGCAAAAGATAGTACCAGAGAATCTGCCGTCATACTGTTCTTATTGCTGGAGATTAGGTCATTTATCTGTCGACTGCAAGAAAAATTTGACTGAGCCTCGATCCAAGCGGCTGCAACATGGTTTAAGTTCACAAATCCACAAGGACTCAATGCTAGTAACTAAACAAATGCATTTTACTAATGGGAAAGATACTGATGAAGTGCCAGTTCCTGGTATGATTGAGGATGAAGGGACATCAGCAGATGCAAGGGGGAATAATGTACGATCTGTCCAGCTCGAAAATAAAAGCAAATTAATGGATACTGATGTCGGTTTACAAACACAAAATGGCGTGGATGACATTGAAGGAAACACAACAGCCGATACAATGAAGCCTCCTTTATTTGTTCAACAAGCCATTGATGCAGAAATACTAGTGACACAACATGGAGATACTGATGTGGGATTACAAGAACAAACATTGGATGCTGTGGGGCAAGCACAACCTATTTCGGATGATGGTTTGAAAAACATTACCCAAAATCATGATTGTGAAGGGTCCCAGCTGGTCTTGGACACTTCTTTGACAGATTTACAGCAGCAAAGGGCCGAAACAAATGGCATGGCCGACAATCAAATACCTTACAATTTCAACAACAATGATTGTGAAGGGTCCCAGCTGGTATTGGATACTTCTTTGACAGATTTACAGCAGCAAAGGGCCGAAACAAATGGAATGGCCGACAATCAAATAACTTACAATTTCAACAGCAATGATCGTGAGGAGTCCAAATCAATTGCAAAGCAATACTATGAAGCTGCTGCTGCTCAACATCACAAGGCCGAAACCAATGCAATTAGCAATCTTTATGTTGATTTGGGTGGGGACCAGCCGGACAACTTCACTTCCAATATGCCGAATGTAGTCATATTGCCAACTGGTGTTGGCGCTTTATCTCCACGCCTGGTTGAAGCTCGTGACAAGTCCTTGGATCCATCATTAAATCCGTTAAATATTGACCAATCTGTTGTTGACGTCAATAATGGCCGACAAACAAGAGGCAAAGGTGTGCGGATTATTGTGCCATCTGATAGACAATTACGGTCCACAACATCTTTCCAAAACTCATTCCGGGTTCTTTCTAATGATTAGTGGTATTTTTTGGATTATTAGAGGGGTAGCTAAATCCCCTAATTTAAGAAGAATGATTAAATTGGTAAGATTTCATCGTGTTCAATTTGCTGTGATTTGTGAACCAAAATTAGATGTGTCTAAAGTTGAGTCCATCCGTCTAAGGTTATCATTTGATCATGCCTTTGTTAATCTTTCTGGTGATATTTGGGTTTTTTATAGAAGCCCTTTTGCATGTTCCATTGTGGGTAATTCGGATCAACACATTTCAATACATGTTCAGTCTTCATTCTTATCTAGTCCAATTATCATGTCGTTTGTCCATGCTAAGTGTTCAGTCGAGGAGCGTCGAGATTTATGGTGCAATTTATTAAATGATAAACCAATCTCTCTTCCTTGATGTATTGGGGGTGACTTTAATGTCATCTTAGCTGCTCATGAAAAAAGTGGTGGTCGTCCATTCACAATATCGGAGGGGGTGGATTTCATGTCTTTCATGGAGGAGGCTGGGGTTTTTGATATAGGCTTTTCTGGAGCTAGTTTCACCTGGTCTAATAATCGGAGAGGTAGAGCCAGAGTTTCAAAGAGGTTGGATAGGTTTCTAATTAATGGGTCGTGCTTGGAAATTTCAGATGTAATTTCTGTGATTCACTTGGCAAGACATCCTTCAGATCATGCACCGTTGAAGATTTCTTTTGCGGATCAATCAGACAATAAGCCGCGGCCTTTCCGTTTCTTGAATATATGGACTACCAAACCCGAACTCTTGGAGGTTATTCGACAAGCTTGGAATCAAGATGTGGTTGGTTCTCCATTACGTGTACTATGCTCCAAATTATTGGCAACGAGGAGGGCTATTCAAGTATGGAATAAACAACATTTTGGAAATATATTTGATGCTGTGCGATCTACGGAATTGGCAGTCCAACGGGCAGAACAAGTTGTGGATCAAAATGCCTCCGAGGAATTTCATGTTCAGCTTAGCAAGGCTCAGGCGGAATTACGTCATGCACTATCAATTGAAGAACAATTCTGGAGCCAAAAGGCCAGAATAAAATGGCTTGCAAAGGGAGATCGTAATTCAAGGTATTTTCATGCGGTTGTTAAGCAGAGACGAGCTCAAGGAAGGATACACCGTATCAAAAATTCCAATGGTATTTGGGTGGAGACGAATGCTGAAATAGTATCTGAAGCAATAACATACTTCTCAGATATTTTCACAACGCCCACTTTACAGTCTTCTACTGATTTGCTGCATTTAATTCCGCCTATGATCTCGGAAAACGACAATGACAAATTGGAGAAATTACCCTCGATTGAGGAGGTCTATCGAGTTGTGAGATCAATGGATGGAGATAGTGCTGCGGGCCCAGATGGATTCTCTGGCAAATTCTTTACATTTGCATGGGAAGTTGTCGCCCAAGATGTTCATAATGCTATAATCAGCTTTTTCTGTGGGGCAGAGTTACCTCGCTTCATCACTTCTACCTCTATTGTGTTAATTCCCAAGACGGCAAATCCTCAGGATTTCTCTCAATTTAGGCCAATCAGTCTTTGTAATTTCTTCAACAAGCTAATATCCCGGATTTTAGCAGATAGAGTGGCTTCTATATTGCCAAAAATTATTTCTCCCCAGCAAACAGGATTTGTGAAGGGACGTAATATAACAGACAATTTTCTTTTAGCTCAAGAGATAGTATCGGGCATTGGAAAAAAGAATAGAGCTGGAAATGTGGCAATGAAGCTAGACATGTCTAAGGCATATGACCGGGTGGCATGGGATCATATTATTGGTGTTCTACGAAGATTTGGTTTTGGGGAAATATTCATTGATCTTGTATGGCGATTGATTTCTAATGTTTGGTTTTCGGTCATTATAAATGGGTCATCCCATGGTTTCTTTAAATCTTCAAAAGGACTACGTCAGGGTGACCCTTTATCGCCTGCATTATTCATTATAGGAGCTGAGGTTTTGTCTAGAGGTTTGAATAATCTTGCCTTGCACTCGGGATTTGTGGGCTTCAGACTTCCACATGCATGCCCTTCTATAACACATTTGGCATTTGCGGACGATGTCCTCATATTTGCAAATGGATCTTCACATTCTTTAAAGGCCATCATGCAGGTGCTACAGATGTATCAAAGGTGTTCGGGACAGTTGATAAATGTACAAAAAAGTTGTTACTTGGTTCATCCATCCTTGTCACTTGCTAGAAGAAGGGTGATTGAACGTATCACAAGTTTTACCTGCCATTCATTTCCGATACGTTATTTAGGATTCCCTCTCTACTACGGAAGGTGTAAAACATCATATTTTGGGGAAGTATGTCAGTCTATCCTGGGGAGGATTATGACATGGAAATCAAGGTTGCTTTCATTTGGAGGTAAGATAGTTCTAATCAAACATGTATTAGCATCAATGCCATTGCATCTGCTCTCAGCATCGATTATCCCAGCTAAAGTTTTTAGAACTATAGAAAATGCTTTGTCGACCTTCCTTTGGAGGTCATCATCCGACTTGTCAAAATATCACTGGATACGGTGGTCTCGGATGTGTTATCCAGTTGAGGAGGGAGGAGTCGGCTTTAGAAGACTTCAGGACGTCTACAGAGCATTTTCATTCAAGCTTTGGTGGAATTTCAGAAAGGGGATGTCGTTATGGTCTCAATTTATGAAAGCAAAGTACTGTAGACGAAAACATCCCTGTCAGGTAGAAATCAAAGCAACGGACTCGGCACTCTGGAAAAGGATGGTGAATGTGAGTCGACAAGTGGAACTTTCTATGCTATGGGTGGTCAAAGATGGAGCTTGTCATTTTTGGTACGACAATTGGTTGGGTAATGGTGCATTATTCCTCCAAGCGACGGTTATCCCAAACTTATCATTTAGTAACTTTATCAGTAATGGACATTGGGATACGAGTCGGTTATGTCAGTCACTGCCAAGTCAAATGGTGACCTCCATTTTAAACCACCCAGTCCCCGAAGAGGGGGGTGAAGCGGAAGTCATATGGATGCCTACTTCTTCCGGAAATTTCTCTCTAGCTTCAGCCTTTCGGGATATTAGGCAAGCCCGTAACACGTCAATGGTGTTTGATAGAATTTGGCATCCTTGTCTTCCTTTGAAAGTTTCTTTCTTCATGTTAAGACTTTTGCTGGGGAGACTGCCAATACCCGACAGTTTACGTAACATTGGTTTCCATCTTCCATCAAAGTGTTTTTGTTGTCCATTGCCATCTGAGGAATCAATTGAACATTTATTTTCAAATGGCAATATAGCATCAACAATTTGGAATTATTTTGGAGCTGCATGTGGATTCGATTTGTCAGCGTCATCTTTGAGACTCCGCATAGTGGGTTGGTGGTTGAAATCATACGATTCTGAGATACGTCGGTTTATTGGACGGGTTCTTCCCTGTCTTGTGTGTTGGCATATCTGGAAGGCAAGAAATAAAGCAATGTTTGACGATGTTCAGATGAGGTCGATTGCCATTTGTCATGCCATTTTCTCCGAAATCCAATCCATGGTGGGAATTTATTTAAAAAAACCTCTCCGAGTACCATCTTTTTATCATTTGTATGACTGGCCTAATTCATCGGAGGTTGGGTTTACATATAAACTTGTACGATGGGAAACAAAGGAATCTGGTCGGCTCACACTTAATACGGATGGATGTTCTAAAGGTAATCCAGGAGTGGGTGCAGGCGGTGGAGTTCTTCGGGAGTCAAATGGTCTACCTTTGATTGGTTTCTCGGCATATTTTGGGGAAACGACATGTCTCCTTGCAGAAGCTCGTGCCCTCCTTATTGGTCTCCAAATCAGTGCACATAGGGGTTTTTTGAATCTCAATGTGCAATCTGATTCGCTGTTATTAATTGGAATTCTCCAGCATCGCATTCATTGTCCTTGGCACATTAGACGGGTTATTAGGCAGATTTGGCAGATCATGGAAGATCCAGATCGATTTTCCCACTGTTACAGAGAAGCAAACACAGTGGCTGATGTGTTGTCCAACGAGGGTGTATCTCATCCACAGCAGCAACTCAGGATATATGAGACATTTAATACATTTCCACCTATGGCTCGTGGAGCAATTCGTCTGGATAAGCTAGGAATGCCTTCAATTAGGAAAATTAGGCTTGTGTAATAGTTTGATTTCTTATCTAATTAATAAAAGAACTACTTTTTAAAAAAAAAAAAAAAAAAAAGTACTATGCAGTTTGTAGTCATAGAACTAGCAAGAGAAGCCTTTCTTTCTTTCTTTTCTTTCTTGTTTCTTTATTGCATTTTTTCCAAAGTACTTTTGTTTTTCTCGTTTTAACTTATGTTTTTCCAGTTGAGGTTATAATTAATGCATTTTGCATGTGAATTTATAGCAGGGGAGAGAGATAAACGGATCAACCAATAGGAAACTGCCAGTTAGGTATTAAGGTATAAGGCTTATTAGTATCTATTAGCCAAATGTGTAACCCTAGTCAAATGTGGGTATTAACACGTATCATGCACGCGCCACAAAATTAGGAATTTCTGTGACTGTTATTTATTGGGTAAGTGTGAGATAGGAGACGCTTCAACACTCAAGTGGGTTGGAATTTGTGCCTACGTAATACATAGAGTGTTTGAGATGACAGAAGAGTCTAATTTTGGGGCAGATACCCTAGCGTCTAAGTTGTAATTAAAAATAAAAAAGTGGAAATTGAAATTAGAAAATAAGGATTGCCCTAAACCTGAAACTTGATATGGTGCAGCTTTGATAACAAATTTAAAAACTTGCCATGCACTAAAGGCTGGTAAGTATTAAATGGTGGATTCTCAAAATCACAACAGAAAAATCTTATATGACCATTAGATGTATTTTTATCATTTTTCTTGACGACATAATTTAATGTTGATGTGGGGATAAATTTTGAATAGTTAAAGTATGAAAAGAAGAAAAAGTTAAAAGGAAAAAGATTTTAAGCAAACGCTAATGCAACTTTATCATTTTTTTCCTCAAAGAAAAACTATTGTTGTTGGAAGTATGCAATTGACTTTGAGGTTTTTAATTATTGGACATGCACAAATTGGTCCAATTTATTTTTGCATAACTAAAATTTTTTGAATAATAGTTAGCATGGTAGAAGTGAATCTACAATCGTAATTTTGTTAGACATTACTCTTAGGGATGGTTTACACATTGTTGTGTCTCCAGAGGGGCATCGATCCCTTTGACGTTGAACTGGACTCGTTGGTTTTAGTTCGTATCTTGAATCGCTTAGTAAGTTGTCCATGGGGCATTCACACGGAGGTGCAGCAGTTGATGGGAGTGGCGCATCATTTTCCTCGAATTCTTCACTGTTACCGACAGGCGAACCAAGTCGCGGATATATTGGCAAATTCTGGTTGTCAGCAAGCCCGTGACGATATATATTTGGCAGTTTCAGATTTGCCCCGTTTAGCGCGAGGAGCTTTGTTTCTAGATAGGCTAGGAGTGCCATCCCTCCGCCAGGTTGTTGTGAGGGAGGGCTAGTTTAAGCATGGGCGCTTGTAACTTTGGTTTTTTCCGTTTAATAACATAATCTATTTTTTTTTTAAAGGGATGGTTTACGCATTTACCAATATAAACTAAGAATCTAATTGACTTGTATTTGATTGATAAGATTTTCTTAATCGATATCTAATTTAGTCAAAAATGATTCCGAGATTTGAATACATAGAAAATAAACAACTATGAAGAAATCTTCAAAGAATTTTAATTGATGCAAACATCTTTAATGCAATTAATGATTTTGCACTACTTGTTCCACAAAAATAAATATCATGTAAAGTAAGATCTATTTGCTCTTGAAACTTAGATAGGCACAATATTTCACCATTAAATAAATATTCATGTATGCAACCACCTAACCAATTAATTGTCTCATAAGTAATTGCAAATAATGTCAACAAGTGCATATAAATGCATCTAATAATGTAGGTCGTTGATGTGCAAGCAGGAGGCAAACTAATAAGTTTATCAAACTTGGGATCCGTATCGATTAAGTTGTTTCAAGGATGTTATTGAAAAACTTTATTACAACTGTACAATATATAAAGATTTTAACATACATGTGTTTTTTGAATTGTCTTATAAATACCATCCGACCTCTTCTTTGACCACCCACTATCACCCTCTTTACCACAGGTAACTCCCTTTCATACTTCACTATTTTTCTCCTCCATCCTTTGCTGGACACATCTTCTTTCCTCTTCCTCTCACTATCTCTTTCTTTGTTCCTTCCTTTTTATTTTCCCTGCTACTCTCTATTTTTTTTTCTCGATCTCCCACAATTCCTTATTTCTCCTCCATTCCCTCAATTCACACTTTTGTTTTCCTAGTGTCGTGGCCCTCTGTCTTACCAATCTTGTTGTAGTTATGACCAAATTGGGAGAGAAAGGTAGCACAGCCCTCTATCCTTCCGATCAACTTATAATTACAACTAGATCGAGTATGATTTAGGTAGGTTTAGGGACTGTAGAAAGGAGGGTAACAGAGGGACGAAAAGAAAGGATAGAGGAGGAAAGAGATGGCAACCACGACCGGATCTAGAGGGAAAGTGGATTGAGAGTGTAATCATGACCGGATCGAAAGTGGATCTTAGTTGATTCTTTGTATTAGTTATAATTAGTCAATAGTGTAACTTTAAAATATCATCAACCAAGGAAACTCTATACTATACAAGTTGGGTATTTAGTTAAAAGTTTTTATTAATGGAGTTCCCATTAACACATCTAAATTATACTTAAATTACCATCTAAGTGAATATAATCACAATTATTGCACCCCTACATTTAGACACTTTTTCAAATTACTTATACTTTTCCCGAAAAACTAACATTTAAGACACCTCTCATAGCTAGTGCTGATTGGGCACTCATTAGCTAAACCATTAGTTAAAAACCAACTCCACAAAAAGTGACTTTTGACCATCTAATCAAACATTGATTTTTCTAGCTCCGTCAAACCTATTTTAAGTACCAATTTTTCTTTAACTCTATTGACCCTTCCTATCAAGCTAAAATCTTGGTTTGTCCTTGGTAGCAGGGAAGAGAGGGGCAAAGGTGAAGAGATGGGTTGAGGTTTAGTGAAATAGGGTGATATATGGAGAGAAAAAAAGGAGAAGGAAACAGGAGATATGCCGGTGTCATTAGGGTAGTGGCATGAGGGCGAGAGTGGCAGTAAGAGGGTAGTGGCTGGTGGTGACTTTTTTTTGGGTGATTTTAAGGTGATTTTTGGAAAGTATTTTTGTAGACTTGTATCACAAATATTGGTTTTTGTTAAAAAAAAATGCAAATGCAAAAGAGCCTTAAATATTTAAGCATTAATGACAACAAGTATGATGCCAATTGATTGGTTTTTTAACCCACATTTTTACACATTTTTCCAATCTATAACATAGCTAGTAATGAATTACAAATTTGTACATTTTTAAAATGAAAAGTAGAAGGAAATATGGAAAGGATAGCTATAGGTATTCACATCTCTCACAGAATTAGCTAGTGATTTTTCACTAAACCATTGTTAGAAAATGAATACCATTAAGACATTTTAGTTCTTGAAACTTCAATAGCCCCAATTTATAACAATCAACTAAATATACAAGAACTCTACTAGCAATCCAACTAATTGGCTCAAAAAAGCAATTGAGTATAACTTGTGTTATAACATTTATCAAATGCATATTCCATATTACATATGTGAACAATTCCATATGTTCACCTAATAATATGGCCACTAATGTGCAAACAAATGATGAATCAAGTTTATTTCAATTAAATATTTAACCATTAAATGTTCATGATATGGAACCAAATGCAAAATAAATAGATTCTTAAAATTATTATAATTTATGAAGCCGTTACAAATATTTTTGACATCTTGCTCAAACAAAAAAGTTAATGTTGTTGAAATGCGGTGCTAAATGTCAAATAACTAAGGGCCCATTTTGATGGTATATATTTTGAATGTTTGCATAAACTTTATTATAACTTACTGTAGAAATTATAGAAAACTTTTGTGTATTTAGGGTTTGAAAAAATTGAAAACCTTTTTTCTTCCTTTTTTCCCTTTTTTTCTTTTTATCCTTTTTCTTCTTCCTCCCTATAGTAGACCCTTTCTTCCCCCTCCCTTCCATCCCCCCGGCGCTGCCACCAGCTACCACTCTTCCTTCCCTCTCTTTTTTATTTTCTCTCTTTCTCTCCCTCCCTCCTAACCACTACTACCATTGCCGAAGCTGTAGCTTGAGCAGATAAAGTCTCCTTAATTTCGTTCTTTAGATCTCCTCTTATTTCCACTAGATTCGTCATCCTATTCGGTGACGGCCTCTTAGATGAGCTAGATCTAGGAGATTTCTCTCCGAATTTATTAGCTCCTACTACGGGGGAGGTTACGAATGAAGATGTTGATGAAAATGGCAACAATGTGGAGGCAGATGATGTGGCATTGAAGAATTTCTAGCACATATTATTCGTCGGTAGATTTCTAGTATCACTGCAGTTATTAATATAAGGCATGACGATCTCCGGTATGACTTTGAATTCCATCTGTTCTTTCTCTATCTTCTAGGCCATTTTCAGCCTTTCAGGCCATGAAATTTATTTTAAAAAACAAATTCAATAGACAATCAACTAAAAAACCTTTGTAAATTAAATTTGAATAATTATTATAAGAGGAAAATATGATCCAAGAAGGGAAAATTGGGGATTTTTCTCTAAAGAGGAAAAATTGGGCAGAGAAGATAAGAAGGGGGTATTGTGAAGGGGAGGGAGGGGGAGAAATGCAGCATAAAGTATGGAGTTTTATGGGGGAAGGGGTGGAGAGAGAAGAAAGGAAAGAGATGAGGAAAAAAAAAGCAAAAAAAAAAAGAAGAGAAGGGAAAGAGTGGTGGCCGACAGCGGTGGTGCCGATGGCAGCAGGCGAGTGGTCTAAGGTGAGGAGGATGAAGAAGAAGAAGTGAGGAAGGGAAGAAAAAACTTGTGTATTTTTGCTATTTTGAGTGTGTATTTTAAAAATTTTGGGGTGTTTCTTAAGAGTTAATATCGACAAAATTGTAAAAAAAAAAAAACTTGCTTATTAAAAAGAGGGCAAAAGACATAGCTTCCAAACAAGGCCTAAGTTATGGGAAAAAAGGGGGGGGGGGGGGTGGGGGTTTTTAAGCAATCCTTGCGAACATCTTTTCACATGCATCCACTAAGAGAACGTATGTTGTTGGATAGTCGAAAAAAAATTTTAATCAAGTATTGGTACTTATTAAATGCATGCGTGGAAGTAGGTCTAATTTATTTTGACATAACTAAAAAAATTTGCAAATATTGTTTAGCATGGTAAGTTTGCTTTCCATAGTACCGCGTCCAGTGCTTTATTCCATCCATAAGTAACTTCATTATCTTTTCATCCAAAACATGTTTATTGCAGCAACCTTCTCATAGGTGTTGATCCTCATGCCTTGTAAAACTATAATCCCGATTTTTAGTGTATCTTGACTGTCAAAATTTTAGTAAACATCAATTGTAGAAGGGGGTTAGAAGCTTACTTAAGAAGATTATCAAAAACCTCTCATAGCTAGTGCTGATTGGGCACTCATTTTCATTTTATAAGACAATTCAAAAACCTCAAATTTTTTGTCTCAAATTTTTTGGCTATCCCTCTACTCTTTATCTCGATTTCATAATCATGCAATATAAGATATGTTAAAACATGTTTTTTTTTTTTTCAGTTAGTAGCATGTTTCTCAGCTTTTGATCTAGCATGAAGCTTGCATTTTCTAAGTTAAAATCAAACTTTAAATTAAGCATTATATTCTTGTATACATCCACACTTAAACTATCAGGCAATTTTAACTATCAGGTAATGTATCTTAGAGTAAGCTAATTAGATAGGAGAATAGTGTTTCCATTAAGGGAAAAATAGGTACATAAAAAAGTAAGAAACACTTAATGCACTTTTATGTATAGTATAGATATGCTTTTACTTGCATATAAGGATTATACATTTCTAATCATCTACGACTATAAAAATGGTGTTTCATTTCCTTGTTGGCTTCTTTCTCTATTTTAATGCAAAGCCTTATGTTTGCTTCAACAAGGAAGACACTCTTTTGGTTGTTTTTCTGATGATAGTAAGGTCAAAATCTTGGCAAATAATGTAATTGGCAGTCTGTTGCTACAAAATTCAACTCTTGGTTCAGTTAATTCAATAGGACACCTCTCTAAATCATTGTGGAAGGTCAGCAACGGAAACCTTGTTCTATATTTCTTGAAGTAATTGTTTTCTACATTATCAATGTAACTAAAGATTAGCCAGCAATAAGGCCCATTTCAACTCTCGCCTGAATTAAACTTGAGGATGAAAACAACCCCATTGCCCTGGGGTGTGGTCTAAGGAGGTCTGTATTGGATATTCTTGTCTCTTATGATTCACTTTTCATCCCTTATGAATCATTGAATTTTACTTGGTCCTCTTTTGCATGAACTTTTTCGCTCTAGCATAGTTGATATGCAAATTTCAACGATTTGAAAACAGGAAGAAAACATGAAATGTCTAATAACTTTAGATCTAAACAATCTACTGACAACTAAGGAACACTGTTGGAATGATGCAACTTTGGTTGCAGCTTTCTAACTTTAGAATAGATCAATTTAGTTGAATAAGTGAAGTTGTTAGTAAATTGTTAGAGTTGTTCCACTTTTTCAATATTTTGACTAGTTTTAGTTTGTTACAATTTCTAGTATTTTAATGAGATTGTTTAGGGGATATTTACATTAAATTTGTTCATATGCCTCTATAAAAGGTGAAGTTGATGAATGAGAAATGATAAGTCTTTTTTTTTTTTTTTTGCAATAACAATGACAAGTATTGTTTCTTAATTTTTTCCTATGGACTATATATGTACATTATCCTTTATCAACGTTTGGAAACATTAAATTCTTATTGCTATTGCTAGAGTACAATTTTACACGAATTACCCTGCCATAAGTTTTTAAATTAATCTACAAAAGCAAATAACAACCTACTTGCTATTGACATGGATGATTCTGCTATACTCATCTACAACGTATGGGCCTATGGTATAACACGCATTTTGCACATGTAATGCTTTTAACATGATGAAATAGTAGTGATCAACTTAAATATTTCTTGTCAATTTTACAGCTTATGAACAAGTTTACTGGGCATTTGGAAAGGATTAGCGACTTAGCCTTTTCTAATGCATTGAAAGCACTAATTTAATTATAACTAAAGTAATTATGAGGTAGTTGAGAAATTTGATTTTACAAGATTTAACATATATCTGGAAATGTGCATCTTCTTCTACCAAAGATTTAGTGCTTTTTTCTCCTTTGGATTTAAACTGCTTATTGACTAGCACGGAATTTTATCCTTTGAAAGGGACTCCTCTATTAGGTTGATTGATATACAACACAAGTTACTTGTCTAAAATTTGATTTTTTGCATTTAAGTATATTATTGGTCTAATTTTTCAGTTGGGAACATCCATGTGACAGAATTGTGGGACATCTGTGCTGAAGTAAAACATTCTTGGAATGGATTTATGATCTGAAATAGAGAGGTCATCTCCTCATCATTCCTATTAAATAATTGCATCAAAAAACAATTGGAAGTGGTTAGGAAGCGGGTATAACAATTATGGCTAGATAGAAAAGTTAATCGATTCTATTTTCATTTGTATATTTATCTTTTCCCAATTGTATATGTGCATCACTATTTTCTTGTGTGTTGATTTTCTGTTAGACTCTAATTATTTTTTCTAATTTGTCAAATGGTAAAAAACAAAATTGTTAGGCAATAAGAAATCATCTCCCTTGTGTATGGCATCCAAAAAGTGGAATAATTATAACCAACAACCTTAGTGATGATCCATTTCAAATAGCTTCACCATGCTTTGCTTTATCCAGGAATGACTCTTATCTCATATTAGCATCAGGAAGAAATAGTTTCTTTGTTCAACACAATAACCTTTGAGGTAAGTATGTGATTAACATCTTTAGGAGGTGATCGCAATTCTTAGGTCAAAAGGTATATTGAAATTTAATCAAACTGAATCATACTAACATAAGAACTCGTGGGAACTTATTTGTGAAAATTTCATCGCTTATTAACTAGTGCTAAAGGTAGAGAAAAAAGCAAAATGCATGCAGAAAATATAAACCAAAACACTTCAGTAATGTAAACAAATGCTTATTCTGACTTCCACAGATATCCTATCAATCTAATAGCTATTACTGAAGGGCAACTCAAAGTTTCCAAATTCTTGAACACTTGAAAAAACTAAATTGCTATGTCTATTACTAGATTACCATTTTACATGACCAGTTTGATTTGTCAACTGCAATTGCAGAAAGTGAGAAGCTTCCCATTGGCTCCACCTGCAGCTACATGTATGGCATTCTAGCCCCACAAGATAACAACCTAGTTGCTATTGGCACAGACGATTCAACTATACTCATCTACAACATGTGAGAGTCTGAGTTATAGCACTAATTTTGCACATGTAAAGCTTTTAATTATTTTCCATACATTTAACAGCTTGTAAATAAGCTTACTCTCATTTGAAAAGGATTAGTTGCTTAGCCTTTTCTAACGCGTCAAAAGTATTGGTCTCTACTACAGTAGATGCTCAAGTTAATTTGTTCTAAATCAAATATGTCACACTCACATGCTAATAGGAATTTGTGGTCTTGAGCAGCTAATGTTATCTAATTATCTATGGGCAAATCATTCCATGTATACACAATTTGATTTCTTCACTTAGTACTACTATCTAAAAATTGTTAAAAGAGTAATTCAACAAAACAAATATGTTCTCGTCCTAGACTTCTTGTAAGATTTATTAGGAATTTTCTTGTTTAATAGGAACTAAATGTAGGTTTTGTTGAGTATTTGGTCTAAGATTGATAATTGAACCAGTAATGAAGAGGTATAAAATGTCATATGTAAGGAAAAAAAAACTGACTACATCATAGTTTGCTTTGTCATACATAGGAAAGAGTCAAATTTCATCAGCACCAATTTGTAGTAATAACTATTGTTAGCAAAACACTAAACCAAGCCATTTCCATTGGTTAAGATAGGTTTCGTGATTTATTGTTTAGTTAATAGCATATGGTTGCAAGATTGGCTTACCCTTTCCTTCATTTCCTCCTTTTGCACCACCCATTTTCCTTTTATTTATTTATTTCTCGCATCTTGATTATGCATGTTGTTTGTGCAAATTATGTGAGTTTAAAAATTTCCAAAAAACTGTTCCTGCTATGACCCCTCATGTATAAAATTCCTGAATCGTATGATTCCTCTTTGTTGAAAATCAATGTCTGGAATACAATTAGGCAGGAGAAAAAGAAAAGCATTTCAATTAAGATATTAATTTGGTGGTGGTTGTTGTTGCAAACATCAGAGACTGATATCCAATTTCACAAGGATCAAATGCACTTTCTTGCCACCACGTGACTCAACTTGCAATGTATGAATCAAAAAAGCCTGGAACCCATCAGCAGTGCAGTTTTTTTACCACTTCATCCTCCACAAACACTTGGAGAGGAGATATATTGTATTTGACTTCTTTAGACGACCATTTCTCAAATACTTGTAGTGGACCATTAGAGACTTCTGTTTAAGGATTTCAAATGGAAACATTTTAATTCATGTCGCAACTAGGTGGTATTTACTACCATGAGAAATGGAGTTGTTATGGTACTCAACGCTTTAGATCTGAGTCCAAGATTAGAGATTGATCCCTCTGCTTTATCTTCCACCGAACAATGGGTACGTAGAACTAGCTACAAGGTAAGATATGGACATACTAAAACATTCACCTTGACTACATTGTATTTCTCACATCACTTATGTCTGTAAGAGGTTGCTTTTCAATCTACTACACTTTTATACTCTAGACACGCACAAAACTAATTCGTCATACATCTACTTTCTGGCAAGTTTCGATAAAATCTTGGAAAGTTCTGTTTGTAAACGCTTTTAGTTTCCTATTCATGATATTTCTTTAATCTTAAGAATGCCCATTACTTTTGTACATTCTTAATTATTTGAATTATCTTGAGATTACTAATTTGCTTTTCTAGACTTTTTAGTTATGGTCATTTATATCTTTCTGAATTATAGTCATATATAAGTTTGCTAAGATTTCAATTTGAGGTCATATGTAAATTTAACATGAATTAGTCAACTTTAGGAAATGCTAATAATTGATAGCTTCAATATCATAAGTATATAGTCAAATATTAAGTAATTTTCTCTAATTAAAATAAATCAAATTCTATGAAAAAGAGATGGGTAGTTGGGAGCTTTTTAAGAGCTGGAGTCTGGAAAGTTGTTTTCAATATATATATATATTTATTTATTTATTTATTTTCCACAACCATGAGGACTGAACCCTTGGATAACTACCTCTTCATGTACAAATATTAATCCTGTGGTAAATTTTTGGGATAAGTGTAGGAGATTCCACTTATTTCAATTATTTCCCTTACATTTGGTAAACATATAGTTGTCCGATTGAGGCTATCCAGTGGGATAGTGTACTAGCTCCTCAATTTGTAATGATATACGGTTGCAAAATGGTAAGCCATGCCTTTATTAGTTTGTTTAAGGATCCAATTATGCCACTAAAATTTCTCTTTTCAATGGTAAGTTCTACATTAGTCTATGCCAACAAATTATATACTTCAAATTATGTGTCTTTCTAAAACATCAAGACATGTTTAGAATGGTTGCATCCTAAAGATATCAGGTTTACTCGTTAACAAGTACAAAAATGTTGAAGTAACTCTCTACATAACAATACCTTAAGTTTCAAAAAATAAGTAGCTAGTAGGATTTGCACGTGCATTATTTGTGCATTATGAAATCACAATTAGCTCTTTACAAGCATAAACTAAATGAATGGATTCTTGTTCTTTCCAGTTGTCACATGTTTGAATACTTGTCCAACTAATGTTGAACTTATTAAGTACACTCATGCTTTTCAAATTTAATGTCAATTCAAAAATATCAAAAGAATTTTGAAAAAAAATAGAATATGGTCATCAAAAGTATGGAAATTTATTAATAAAGTTTAAATTTAGATGAATTCATATTCAAAGGAAATGGTAACTATTCAATAATTATAAAAAATGGTGGGATGTGTGTCAACTTATTATAAAATCCCAAATAAACCGGTAATACAAAAGGTAAAATACAAAAAACCTCCTCGTGGTTTTGCCAAAAATCAATCGGACACCTTATGATTTTGAAATGTCCATATAATCCTCTTAAACTTTAAACAATATGGAATTTCACTTGTAACCTATATGTGACCTACAAGTGATGTATTATTATTATTATTATTATTTAATTTTTTTCTTTTTATATTTGGTGCTTAAATTCCTTTGCCTAAACTATCTTGGCTTTTACAAATTTTAAAATTTTTGAGATACTTATAAAATTTTTAGAAAGTATTCATCCCCCATCTTCCATTTTCCTCCCCCCTCCTCCACCAGCCGCCACCATTACCCACCACCACCGTCTTCTCATATCTCTCTCTCTCTCTCCACTTCCCTTTCCCTCCTCTTCTTTCCCTTTCCCTCCCTCGTCCTCTCTCCTCTTCTCTCCACTACAAGAAATTTGGCCTTTTGTGACAACATTCTCTGTGACAACAGAGAAACTTGTCACAATTGAAAACTTTAGTGACGAGTTTTAATGTCGTCATAGTTGATAGTGGGTTCACCCGGCAACAGTGACAACATGGGATAAGTCGTCACAATATGGATGGCGCGCAACTAGCCAGTGTGGCGGGAGATCACCATTGTGACAACTGGAAAATAGGTTGTCATTGAAATTGGTCCTACAGTGATAACTTAAAATATCGTCACAATATAGTTGTCAGTTCTAAATTAGTGACAACAACTAGTCGTCACTGTCCAAAGTGTTTATTCCCAACTTACTTTCACTAATTCTACTATGTCACCCTAATTTTTTCAATATGGCATATATGTTGTAAATAAATTTTATTAATTCTACTATGACACCCTAATTTTTACATTTTAACCCCACATACCACTTTAATTTTTTCAATATGGCCCATATGTTGTAAATAAATTTTATTAATTCTACTATATGACACCCTAACTATTACATTTTAGCCCCATATGCCACCCTAATTTTTTCTATATGGCCCATATGCTGTAAATAAATTTAATTAATTATGTTATGACAACCGAACTTTTATATTTTAGCCCCGTATGTGGTAAACTAATCTCATTAACTCTACCATGACACCTTATCTTTTGCAATTTAGCCTCGTACGTGATAAACCAATTTTATTAATTCTATTATGGCACCCTATGCTTTACACTTTATTTTGTGTTTATCATTGGCAAAATAAGGAAGGTATTGTAAAAAAAATGTATACCTATTTTTTAATTATTCCAAATTTAGCTAATACCTTGTTATAAAGTTAAAAAATATCATGAATTCATTATTTAGTTCTCTTGACAACATATGGAAAATTACTGATTAACATAGTGTGAAAATAATGGCAAAGAATAATAAAATTTAATATGAAATTAAGTAAAAATCTTGACAATTGCATGACTGGCGTTTGTTATGTATTACAATTTACAATAATCAAATTTTTTATGGTGTATGAATCAGTACTTGTATCAAATAGATTTAGTGTTTCATGCATGTATTAGTAAACCATTTTGGTTATTTGATCAACTAAACAGATTGTTTGGTCTTGTCAAACCACAATTCGTGCATAATTGATAAAATTATTAAATTGATACCAAAAATATTTACATTAAAAGGTCTTTTTTTGAATCATAAATATATTTTTAATAAGACTTTTAGTTTTTGAACATTATTTTTTGTAGAGATCCTAAAAAACCTATGTTAGAAAAAAAATCAAAAAATACTAAATTTTCATATTCCAAAGTTTTAATATAACTTGTGAAATGAAAAAGCTCAACATAATAAACAATGTTAATTACACAAAGATTGGGAAAAGAAAAGGAGATAGAAGGCGTTACTTTTATTAAAAAAGGTTCAACAATTTAGAGACAAGGCGTATTTTTTAGTGTGCAATAGTGGAAGCGGGAAGCTGAAAATTGAAAGAGTAGAGGCGGGGTTCTAAAAGAAGCAGAAACGACGTCATTTAAAGTTGATTTGGAAGAAAAACACTCAACACTTGGCCAAATTTCAGACAAAACACATTTCCCTCTTTCTTTGCCTTCGGACACCATCTTCCCAACTCCCTTTTCCCTCTCCAAAAGCCGCTTCCTCTAAAGCCCTTTTCCACACTGCTTCCTTCTCCTCCTCCTTACTATCATCATCATCATCATCGCCCAATTCCAACTCCTGCAGTTTCGTTTATTAACCCCCAAAATCACCACTCCATTATTTTCTCAAACGCCCACATTCCCCACCACCCCTCAACAACCCCATTTGGCTTTTCCCATTCCCTCAATTCTTCACTGTTTCTCCTCAACTCATTCTTCTCCACCTCAACCTTCTTCCGCATTTTCTCTGACCAAAAAGCTAAATCTTTCCACTGGAATTACGCTCTTGATGGAATTCACCCTAGAGAAAATGGGGTCATCGGGGATAAAGGGCCAATCTTTGCTGTAGTTTTGTTGGGATGGCTTGGGTCGAATCCGAAGCATCTGAGGAGGTATGGTTCCATTCTTGAGAATTTGCAAAGTAGGCCAGATTTATTGGAGAAAATCAAGGGAATTATTGTTGATTCAGGAGGTGACGCTAATATAGATCCCAAGGTCTGGGCTGCTGGATTTACTGCAGCCCTGCTAAAGAAATACAATTCATCATCTTATCCATCAGTTGTAGCTGTAGGAAGAAATCAATTGGAAAGTGGAGTTGATACCTCAAAGTTGCGAGAAAAGGAGCCCCTGTCCGTTAAAACCTTACTTTTGTCAGCATTTGAGAAGCTCTTCTCTTATCTCCTAAACTTGAACGACGTCAAACAGCAGTTGACAAAGATAATCTCAGTCCTTTCAAAAAACCGGCCTTCTTTCCCATATCTTTATCTGTATAGTACAGCTAATAAGGTCATTCCATTCTCATCAGTTGAGTCATTTGTTGAAGAATAGAAGAGAAGTGGGAAAAATGTGTGGGCATTCAACTTTGGTGCATCACCTCATGTTGACCATTATCGGACTTTTCCTAGTGTATATACATCAGAGCTTGAGAGGTTTTTGAACGAGTGTCTGGTCATAGTGAAGAAGTTATAAAAGTTTTGCAATTTTAGATGATTTAGGTTGAAATGCTGCACAAGTTATTGTTTGCCCTGTGAAGTTGAATTCAGTTTCAAGCAGTGGAGATTCCTAACAAGAGGTAATTTTGGCCTAATGTTACTCAAAACTGCAAACTCTTGTTTCTGAATATTTCCATTGAAATATGGTATTTCATTTTTGTCCAATGGTAGCTGTTGGTACTCTTGGTTCTGTAATTTAGCAATGAGGCACGTATCATTCTCAATAAACTTTCCCATCATCTTTGTGAAAAAAAAAAAGAGCTACCCAAGCTGATAGGGCAGCTTTAGTAGAGTAGTAGATAGCAAATATCCCTAAATTGAGCCAGTACCATGAATTTTGGGGAAAAGCCAGAATTTGAAGACTGAATCAGAAGGAAAACAAGACCTAAGGTTGTCATGGCATAATTTGAGGTAAATGATCTCAATATTTTCCATTTATTTTCGAACATTTCTGTCTAATGGTTGTTTGTTAATGTGTCTTCTGCCCATTATGTGTAGGCTTATCACAGTCTGTGCTTGGATTTGAGTTTAGTGTTGGGTGTTGTAAATATCTGTTGATTGTGTAATGAAGGGATTTTCTGAAGAGTTTTTATTCTATAATTTTAGATTTGATATTGGTTGGTTCCTGTTTAAAAGGAAAATGAAGAACCCGTTTCTTGACTCGATATTTCTATTCCTATAATGAGTTGGACAACAGTAGGTTGAGGCCAATTTTTCTGTTGAACATTTGAACCGACTGATTTAATTCAAGGACTTCTTCCCCATTGCCCCCACTATAATGGTGGGTAGTGATAAGAGAAAGAGTTTTTCATAAGAGGACATATGCAATAGACGTTTCTGATGATCATTACAGTTTATGTCTTCGGAAATAGGCAAAGGATGCAGTATATTTATCCAAAAAACAGAATGAATTTGTTTGATCAGGCACATGTGTACTATGAAATTTCAAACGATTGTGTAGCCTTTATTGCTAACTATGATAGGAAAGTAGATGCCAACGTCACATTCAAGGGGAATTCATATTTCCTTCCTGCTTGGTCTGTGAGCATTCTTGCAGACTGCAAAAATGTTGTTTTCAACACAGCAAAGGTAACTTGTAGAACACTTGCATTAAGTTAGTTATATGCAGGATAGACACAGCGAAGGGCCAAGTTTTAAATCACAGCCCCGCTTAAGTTTAGAAATTTTTGCAACTCTTTCAAGATTTACTTATTTTGAATAGAGATTGTCCTAGTGCTGTATCTTCTTCTCATCCACTCTGCCAAAGAGAGAAAATCTGTTTAGCTATGATGACGGCCTGCTTGTGAATGAATGGAGCTTCTTTTTCAGTTTTAGAATTTCTTGTCAACAACTACTGCTGACTATTCTGCCAAGCAAACAGAATTCTCTAGTTGGTTTTGATGTGCTTTATATAGGATTGCACTTAACCTGTAAAGAGTCCATCTATGGTTCTACTAATTTAGATAAAAGCATTTAATGCCAAAGATAAAGTAAAAACATGGTACTGACAGAAGCTTTATGGTACTGAATCATTAATGAGGTTATTGTTCTTTAACAAGTCAACCACAAGAATATAGTTAAACTACTGGGTTATTGCTTAGAGACAGAAGTTCCTCTATTGGTCTATGAATTTATCCCTAATGGGACCCTCTCCAGCCTCATTCATAATTAGATAGATGATTCATTCTCCTTCACTTGGAACTTCAGACTAAGAATAGCAAGTGAAGTAGCAGGAACATTGGCATATTTACACTTGGCAGCCGCAATTCCCATCTATCATAGAGACATCGAGTCCAACAATATACATTTGGATGGGAAGCACATAGCCAAAGTGTCAGATTTTGGAACTTCAAGGTCCATTGAAGCTGATAAAAGTCATGCAACTACACTTGTTAGAGGTACTTTTGGCTACTTGGTGATAGCACTAGGTTGGCTCCAGCTGCCTTTCCACTATTATGGGATACAATTTAACTTCGAAACCAAAAAATGTAATGGAGTTTTTGTTTTGACATCTGTTATATTAGTCTTGTTACCCTCATTCTCTCTCATCTTTCTTTTTCTTTTTCTTATAATTTATATTGTAAAAGCAAAATGGATTAACGGCCCACTCATAAGCTTAGTTGAGCACAGTATATACGACAATGTCTCATCAAGAAGAAAAAATCTTATGAAAATGAAATACATTTTGGAAATGGACAAGATTCTTAAATTTGTTAGTCATAGCACATTTTTTATTTTTCCTTTTTAAGAGCCATGAATGCTATTACTGCTCTACTCAATCTATAAGTATAATTAATACTTTCATGTTCATACTTCATATGCCATTCAAGAATTGAATAGGATTCTCAAACTAAATAATAGACTTGTATATTTCCTTGTTTTCTGCTTCTTTTTTTCTTGTCATGTCTTCATAACAGCACTTAACTGGAATTGCAGAGAGGCTAGCTAAAGCCTAAAAGGTCAGCAATGGGAGAAATTTTTATCCAGATAAGAGTTTTGCTCAAACTCAATATTCTATTAAGGACAATATGGAACTCTATTGATCTAAACAACTACCACAGTTCACTAATTCGAAGAGTTTCTGTCATTATGAAACTGAAGTATACATAAAGGTGGAGAAAATGAAGACGATGGCACAAATATCTTTGTGATAGAACTTATCATGACATAAACTTGACCTGTATAAACCTCAAGTAAAAATTTTCTCTTTACCCATTTTTTCCTCACTCAGTCCTACCACTCCTAGTTAAAAATCTATCAGTACCATGTTTTTCAGTCCATTTTCCTCACTAAATCTTAGAAGCTTTATGCATGTAGTTTATTCTTTTTCTCAACTTTCTGTGCAACTGATTTTGTTCCTGATGGTAACATATCTAATCCCATTAAATGGGTTGTTACACTTGGTGCATTATGTTTGGTGTTCTATTTTCTGTATATTTGTTCACTAATCACCTTTTTCATTGGAGCCTCAATTGAAAAATGGCTCTCAGCTTTTTCATTGCCTTTTTTGCAGCTGCTTTACAATGGACTCAAGAGACAATTAGGCCTGTTATTACCTCTGTTCTTCTAATTTTTCATTACTTGTCAGGTAACTTCTTTAAACTATGTTTTAATAGATTGTTTTTGACTTATTAGTCTCTCTTTCAAAGGATGCAACTGCAACAACACTAACAGATTTGCAGTTGCTGCCACTTAACAGTTCCATTCCTTGTTCCTTCAAAATGAAATTCATGGATGATTGTCTAAGCTAGCAAAAGTGTATGTTTAATATATAATCTGGAAAAAACACAGAGAAGTAGAGATTTTCCTGTTTTACCCCTTGCCTACTTATGCACATTAGGAATTGCACTTATATCTTTATAGATTCACCTCAAGAAATCTATTGTTTCATAACTAGCTTATCTATGCTTATTTCTAGTTGTAATGTGTAGATAAAAATTTGTGACTTATGTTCTGGATTTGTAACTCTAGGACATGGACAAAAATTGGATGAAACTTGATAATAGAAAGGATGAGTCTTATAAACTTGGGGTGGCTGCTTTCTTAAAATTCACATATTCTTTTATTTTGGCTGAAACTCTTTTTTTGACTAATTTTTTGACTTATTAAGTTCACAATAGTTGGATATGCTGAAACTCTAAAAAAAAAATGTTTATTTTCAATGCAGTCTAGCTTCATATTGATCGTGAGAAGACTGTTGGATATGCTGCTAGAGATGATTGAAATATGACATTGGTGCTATAGTCTATGTTTTAGTTTAGAAATCTAGTACTCTTATCTTTTGGGAAGGATATGTATTGGCCATTACTACTTGAATTGACTATGTGGGATTTAGGACCCAACATTTGTGGTTCACTTTTATTTTGATTAATTTATAGATGTGTTATGGCCAAATATATGAATTTGCAGCATATATTCTACGTTGATTTTGCCTTTTATCAAATTAAATGTTATGGTTGATTTTGCCTTTTGTCAAATTGAATGTTCTACTATAATTGTTGAAAATGCCATGGTAATACTATATTTGTAATGGCCAATTTCAACTCTTTAAGACAAACTCAGTGATAACCTTCAAAGTTGTCACTATCATGCAAATTTAATTTTTTACTATAATTGTCGGAAATGCCGTGACAATGCTATATTTGTAATGAACAATTACAGATCTTCCAAACAAAGTTGTAAGTTCACTAAGTGACGACTATTCTTGTCACTGAATACTAGGAATGATAGTGACAAGTTCAAGTCGTCACTGTAGAGTTCAAATTTGTGACGACTTTTGCTACCTTTTATGACAAAAAAATATGTGAAATAGTGACAAGAAAATTCGTCACAGAATGACAACCGTTAGTGACGACTTAGTTCTCGTCATTAAATAATAAGATTCAGTGATGACTTTAAAAGAGTTGTCACACGTACCTATTTGTGACATAGAATTAGTGACAACCATGTGACAATGGAAAAAGTCGTCACTATATTTATATAATGACGACTTTTTTATTTTTAGTGATGACTTTTTATTGTCACAAAAGGCCAAATTTCTTGTAGTGCTCCATTGTTCCCATGCCTCCCTCTCATTTCCCTTCCTTCTAGTGACCTTATCTAATCACACGGAGAACTTTCATAAATTGAGACCATAACGACATCCCCTTTCTGAAATTCCACCAAAGCTTGAATGAAAATGCTCTGTAGACGTCCTGAAGTCTTCTAAAGCCGACTCCTCCCTCCTCAACTGGATAACACATCCGAGACCACCGTATCCAGTGATATTTTGACAAGTCGGATGATGACCTCCAAAGGAAGGTCGACAAAGCATTTTCTATAGTTCTAAAAACTTTAGCTGGGATAATCGATGCTGAGAGCAGATGCAATGGCATTGATGCTAATACATGTTTGATTAGAACTATCTTACCTCCAAATGAAAGCAACCTTGATTTCCATGTCATAATCCTCCCCAGGATAGACTGACATACTTCCCCAAAATATGATGTTTTACACCTTCCGTAGTAGAGAGGGAATCCTAAATAACGTATCGGAAATGAATGGCAGGTAAAACTTGTGATACGTTCAATCACCCTTCTTCTAGCAAGTGACAAGGATGGATGAACCAAGTAACAACTTTTTTGTACATTTATCAACTGTCCCGAACACCTTTGATACATCTGTAGCACCTGCATGATGGCCTTTAAAGAATGTGAAGATCCATTTGCAAATATGAGGACATCGTCCGCAAATGCCAAATGTGTTATAGAAGGGCATGCATGTGGAAGTCTGAAGCCCACAAATCCCGAGTGCAAGGCAAGATTATTCAAACCTCTAGACAAAACCTCAGCTCCTATAATGAATAATGCAGGCGATAAAGGGTCACCCTGACGTAGTCCTTTTGAAGATTTAAAGAAACCATGGGATGACCCATTTATAATGACCGAAAACCAAACATTAGAAATCAATCGCCATACAAGATCAATGAATATTTCCCCAAAACCAAATCTTCGTAGAACACCAATAATATGATCCCATGCCACCCGGTCATATGCCTTAGACATGTCTAGCTTCATTGCCACATTTCCAGCTCTATTCTTTTTTCCAATGCCCGATACTATCTCTTGAGCTAAAAGAAAATTGTCTGTTATATTACGTCCCTTCACAAATCCTGTTTGCTGGGGAGAAATAATTTTTGGCAATATAGAAGCCACTCTATCTGCTAAAATCCGGGATATTAGCTTGTTGAAGAAATTACAAAGACTGATTGGCCTAAATTGAGAGAAATCCTGAGGATTTGCCGTCTTGGGAATTAACACAATAGAGGTAGAAGTGATGAAGCGAGGTAACTCTGCCCCACAGAAAAAGCTGATTATAGCATTATGAACATCTTGGGCGACAACTTCCCATGCAAATGTAAAGAATTTGCCAGAGAATCCATCTGGGCCCGCAGCACTATCTCCATCCATTGATCTCACAACTCGATAGACCTCCTCAATCGAGGGTAATTTCTCCAATTTGTCATTGTCGTTTTCCGAGATCATAGGCGGAATTAAATGCAGCAAATCAGTAGAAGACTGTAAAGTGGGCGTTGTGAAAATATCTGAGAAGTATGTTATTGCTTCAGATACTATTTCAGCATTCGTCTCCACCCAAATACCATTGGAATTTTTGATACGGTGTATCCTTCCTTGAGCTCGTCTCTGCTTAACAACCGCATGAAAATACCTTGAATTACGATCTCCCTTTGCAAGCCATTTTATTCTGGCCTTTTGGCTCCAGAATTGTTCTTCAATTGATAGTGCATGACGTAATTCCGCCTGAGCCTTGCTAAGCTGAACATGAAATTCCTCGGAGGCATTTTGATCCACAACTTGTTCTGCCCGTTGGACTGCCAATTCCGTAGATCGCACAGCATCAAATATATTTCCAAAATGTTGTTTATTCCATACTTGAATAGCCCTCCTCGTTGCCAATAATTTGGAGCATAGTACACGTAATGGAGAACCAACCACATCTTGATTCCAAGCTTGTCGAATAACCTCCAAGAGTTCGGGTTTGGTAGTCCATATATTCAAGAAACGGAAAGGCCGCGGCTTATTGTCTGATTGATCCGCAAAAGAAATCTTCAACGGTGCATGATCTGAAGGATGTCTTGCCAAGTGAATCACAGAAATTACATCTGAAATTTCCAAGCACGACCCATTAATTAGAAACCTATCCAACCTCTTTGAAACTCTGGCTCTACCTCTCCGATTATTAGACCAGGTGAAACTAGCTCCAGAAAAGCCTATATCAAAAACCCCAGCCTCCTCCATGAAAGACATGAAATCCACCCCCTCCGATATTGTGAATGGACGACCACCACTTTTTTCATGAGCAGCTAAGATGACATTAAAGTCACCCCCAATACATCAAGGAAGAGAGATTGGTTTATCATTTAATAAATTGCACCATAAATCTCGACGCTCCTCGACTGAACACTTAGCATGGACAAACGACATGATAATTGGACTAGATAAGAATGAAGACTGAACATGTATTGAAATGTGTTGATCCGAATTACCCACAATGGAACATGCAAAAGGGCTTCTATAAAAAACCCAAATATCACCAGAAAGATTAACAAAGGCATGATCAAATGATAACCTTAGACGGATGGACTCAACTTTAGACACATCTAATTTTGGTTCACAAATCACAGCAAATTGAACACGATGAAATCTTACCAATTTAATCATTCTTCTTAAATTAGGGGATTTAGCTACCCCTCTAATAATCCAAAAAATACCACTAATCATTAGAAAGAACCCGGAATGAGTTTTGGAAAGATGTTGTGGACCGTAATTGTCTATCAGATGGCACAATAATCCGCACACCTTTGCCTCTTGTTTGTCGGCCATTATTGACGTCAACAACAGATTGGTCAATATTTAACGGATTTAATGATGGATCCAAGGACTTGTCACGAGCTTCAACCAGGCGTGGAGATAAAGCGCCAACACCAGTTGGCAATATGACTACATTCGGCATATTGGAAGTGAAGTTGTCCGGCTGGTCCCCACCCAAATCAACATAAAGATTGCTAATTGCATTGGTTTCGGCCTTGTGATGTTGAGCAGCAGCAGCTTCATAGTATTGCTTTGCAATTGATTTGGACTCCTCACGATCATTGCTGTTGAAATTGTAAGTTATTTGATTGTCGGCCATTCCATTTGTTTCGGCCCTTTGCTGCTGTAAATCTGTCAAAGAAGTATCCAATACCAGCTGGGACCCTTCACAATCATTGTTGTTGAAATTGTAAGGTATTTGATTGTCGGCCATGCCATTTGTTTCGGCCCTTTGCTGCTGTAAATCTGTCAAAGAAGTGTCCAAGACCAGCTGGGACCCTTCACAATCATGATTTTGGGTAATGTTTTTCAAACCATCATCCGAAATAGGTTGTGCTTGCCCCACAGCATCCAATGTTTGTTCTTGTAATCCCACATCAGTATCTCCATGTTGTGTCACTAGTATTTCTGCATCAATGGCTTGTTGAACAAATAAAGGAGGCTTCATTGTATCGGCTGTTGTGTTTCCTTCAATGTCATCCACGCCATTTTGTGTTTGTAAACCGACATCAGTATCCATTAATTTGCTTTTATTTTCGAGCTGGACAGATCGTACATTATTCCCCCTTGCATCTGCTGATGTCCCTTCATCCTCAATCATACCAGGAACTGGCACTTCATCAGTATCTTTCCCATTAGTAAAATGCATTTGTTTAGTTACTAGCATTGAGTCCTTGTGGATTTGTGAACTTAAACCATGTTGCAGCCGCTTGGATCGAGGCTCAGTCAAATTTTTCTTGCAGTCGACAGATAAATGACCTAATCTCCAGCAATAAGAACAGTATGACGGCAGATTCTCTGGTACTATCTTTTGCCAAAAACCTGATTCTCCTTCAACAGCTATCCAGACCCTTGGTACAACTTGCTTCGATACATCAATTTCCACACAGACCCTGGCCACACTAGGTCGTGTCCCAGCAGCCGTTGCCGAATCCAAGAACAAAGGTCTTCCTACTGGAGAAAGTATGGAGAACAAAGAATGTTTATCAAAATAATGAATAGGTAAGTTAGGAAGATCTACCCAAACTGGAGCCAGAGATGACTCTTTATGAACATGAAACTCCCTGGTCCATCGGAATACACGCATCGGGTATTTACCCAATTGCCAAATCCCTCTCATCCAAATCCTGTTGAAATCTACTTCAGCGGTGCACTTAATCAAAACATGTCTATAATCCATCAAACCAATGGAAACTTGGTCTTTGAGATTTAGTGAAGAAAAGAATTTGCGAGTATCCTCCAATGAAGGTCTTCCATGAGAAAATTTTCCAACCAAAGTCCATCTAAACGGTGCCGCAAGTTTGTCCACATCTTCTCTGGAAAAAATAACCGCAGCTTCACCCTTGTAAACAGACATATGCTGAATTTTGATAGGTGATGTAGCAGGCTGTGAGAAAAGTTGAGAAAAGGACTTTTTTTCCGTAGGAGACCTTTGCCCCTCAGCCGATGGCTGAAGGGCAGCCATGCCAACTAAGTGATGAAGAAACTAGGCTTTTTAGAGAGAAGGTTTTTAGAGAGAAGGAAGAGAATTAAACTGCATAGTACTTTATTGTCTCTTCTGTATTTGAAAAAATATCAATTAAATATTTTATTTTCACTCTCTACTATTTTTGTTCACTTCCAAGGCTAAAACTAGTAAATTCATGGTTATGTTTCACCCTTTAATTCACCTACGATTTTAGATCAGTTTATGAGTTTTACATATTTTTTCTTGGCCCATTTTTTTATTGATTGATGATAGGTCTTCTTGGGAGTTGTCGCAAGGAAAAATATTTCTAAGTCTGACAAGGGTTGTTTTGATCAAATAAAACTTAATTTCTCCGATATATGGTTTCTCATATATTTTCTCATGCTTAATTTAATGGATTTTAAGATAATTGGGTTTTTTCCCCTTTTGGTGATTTTGTGCGGGCCTTTTTTAGCTAGGTTTTGAGCTGATTTTTCCTTTACATTGTATAGATCATAGTTTTAGAGTGGGTCCATGCTATTTTATGTGAGGTGTTAATTTATGTTAGCTTTCCTTTATGACTGAAAGATTAATCAAATTACTCGATACTTGAAATGAATTTAGTTTACTAAAAGTTCATTCGAACTTGGTTCACCAACTAGTCTAGTAAAACATAACAATTTTGCACCTGACACCTTTTCTATGACAAATTAGGTGAATAAGGAGAACTATATCTTTAAATCAATTTTTACTATATTTACGAATTTGCAACTTGTTTACTATTGCCTTGTCTTGCACATAATATCATATAAAATTCCAAATAATTCTAACCTAATTTCTTCAAATAAAATTCACAACTTGTAGAAGGACATCATATATATGATACATTTAGTATCTATTTAACCTAATATAGTCATCAATGTATGAAATTTTTGTAAGAGATTATATATAAGATGATATAAATACCACAACATAAAAAATTTCGTCAGGTGAATTGTCAAAATATGTGATTTAGACAACATTTAACATGTAAAATTGATGTCAATGTATATTATTAGTTCTCTGAATTGTACATATGTTGTACATGAAAAAAAAAATTTCGTCAGTTTTAATGGATTATGCCATTTGTTTCATGGCTGACAAAATTATGTTACACAACAATTTCCCTCTTGGTGCAGCTATCTTGCCTATATTCTTTAGACATGGACAAAAATAATATTGTAGTGGAAGAAATTCCCCCACCCAAGTGTGGCACATGCTTGACACGTGTCAATGCATACATTTGACTATGGTTATATTCTTGTGAAGATCACTGTTTTAGAGTGGGTTTTTCTTTTTTGTGTGAGGTGTTAATTTATGTCATTTGGACTTCATTTCTTACCTAGTTTCAATTATTTCTATTCATTTCTTGATTAGGATTGAATGATGAATCAAACTATTTGATACTCGAATCAAACTTGATTTAGCAAGAGTTTATTCGAACTTGATTCACCAATTAGTGAAGTCAAACTTGACAGTTTTGCACCTAACACTTTTTGTACGATGAATTAGGTGAATAAGGAGAACTAGTTATCTTTAAATTAGTTATTTACTATATTTACCGATTTACAACTCTTTTACCATTACTTTGTCTTGTATATAATATCATATAAAATTTCAAATAATTCTATTCTAATTTCTTGGAAAAAAAAACCCACAACTTGTAGAAAGACATCATATATATGACACATACAATATCTATTAACCTATTGTAGTCTTCGATGTATGAAAATATTTAAGACATTCTAGATAAGATGACATAAATGCCACAACATAAAAAATTCATTAGGCGAAGTGTCAAAATATGCAATTTAGAGAACATGTAACATGTCAAATTGATGCTTAGATGGCGTTTGGTTCGTACATCGGAATCGGATTCGGATTCGGAATCGGATATCCTGGGTTTGGAATGAAGTCATTCATTCCAATACATTTGTTTGGTTCAAGTACCTGGATTGTGTACCATTACTATAGTTGATGTTTAGCTCGTCGACTCTTTTGGAATAGAATATAATAAATATATTATAAACCACATCGTAAATGATAGTTATTGGCTCTTTGTAAATGGGATTTAAGAAATTTTCACTAATTAAATATATTAGTATAAATGTATTAGTAAATTTAGTCTAACTAATTAATAATTTCTATTAGTAAACATGTATAATTATTAGTATAATTGATAATATTAATTATATTACATAAATTAATATACATTATATAATACATATAACTAATAATATTATTGTTATAAGTTTGTAACTAATTAAATTAAATACTATATATATAATTAAATATAAATATACAAATGCTATAATATAAATATATAATTATAATTATATAATATATACAAATATTAATTATACTACTATTTTATATAAATATAATATATATTACATATTAAATATAGTTATTATTATATATTATTATATTTAAAATAATAATTATAATTATAATTATATGCACATATAATATACATTTATAAATATACATATATATTATAAATATATTATAATATAATATTAATAAATTTATAATATATATTATATAGGTATAATTATATTTAACTAAATAATTATATAATATAATAATATCATTATTATAATTTTGTAACTAATTAAATTAAATATTATATATATAATTAATTATAATTATACAAATGTTATTTAATTATAATTATACAAATGTTATAATATAAATATATAATTATAATTATATAATATATAAATATTAATTGTACTAATATTTTATATAATTATAATGCATGTTAATATTAGATATAGTTATTATTATATATTATTATATTTAAAATAATAAATATAATTATAATTATAATTATATAATTTATTAATATTATATACATGTATATATTATAATTATATGCACATATAATATACATTTATAAATATATTATTATATAATATTAATAAATTTATATTATATAAATATAATTATATTTAACTAAGTAATTATAATATATATTTATATAATATACTAATATTATAATAAAATATTATAATTGTAATATATTATATATGTATATATTATAATATAAATATATAATATATATAAATATTAATTATACTAAATATTATGTAATTATAAAATTTTGGAATCATACTTGGGTTTTGGACAAAACCCACCCTTTTACTAGGGAATGGAGAGATGCCAAATTTTTAGAAATCATTCCAAAATTTCAATTCCCATACCAGTGAACCAAACACCAGTTATGGAGTTTATTCCATTACTTCATTCCGATACCCTTTTACCAAACGCCCCCTTAGTGTATATTATCAGTTCTCTGAATTGGTCACAAATATTTTATGATTTTTATATTGGTTTCCAATCTTTTTAAACACTCTACATAAAAAAAAAATGCATTGCTTAACATTATTCCGATATGCAGCAAAAGATATTAAACACTAATATTTGTGACCGTGACTAATACCACAATAGCTAACCATTTGAATCGATCTCACCTTATGTGCGTCTAGTCAGTTTTCATTGCTTAGGTCATTTGTTTCATTTCATGGTTGACAAAATTATGTTTAAAACAAATTTCCTCCTGGTGCAACTGTTTTATTTGTTTCCTTTTGAACATGAAGAGAAATAATAATGCCGTGGAAGGAATTTCTCCACCCAAGTCTTCAGGATCTCTTGTACAAATTAATTCAATTCATATAGAACTACCAATAACTCCAATGGAGGTTAGGCAGCCTGAAAATTGTGATGAGAACTTTGGAATGCAGTAAATAAATTTTTTTCGTCTATGTAACAATTTGTATGACTTGCAAGAAATTTTTAAAATCGAGGGTTTTCATTCAAAGGACATGCTAAGCTTTGTTCGTGCATGGTAATTTGTTTCTATTTGTATTGATACATAAATAGTTGCTAATGATAGCTTTGTTAAACTTCATAGATATAACATGAGTGCCGCCATGATAACAACCACCACTAATGCATTAAAACTTGCTGAACCTTGCCTCCCACCAATTTGCCACAATTAAATGTGGCCTTACTTAAAAAATCCAGGTGAGTGCGTAGTGCACCCGTCTGGTCCGGTGGTGGTTTAGTCCCCTCCGGATTACCCCAAGACCTCTTCAGGCCCTCGCCCTCCCCATAGTATAGAAAACTATCGTATCGAAAAAAAAAAAAGAGTGTTGATGATAACCATGACCTTCATCTTTCTAAGCCACAGCACAAACTAAAATCTTAGCCACTCACTATGAGTATCCAAATTGGACCTTAGACTCAGAACAGTGGCGGATCCAGAATTTTGCTTAAAAGAAGCACGGACTAGAAAAACAATAAAATACTAAAAAACTATGATGGCTAAATTAAGAATCTTAAAGCACTTCAGGGACCAGGCTCAGTAATGTGGGCATGTCACCCAAGTGGGGGCGTTAAGTGTATGGAATCAGTTGTCTGCAACCAAAATAACTCCACATTCCACTACGTAAAAACTTCACAGGTAGCTTTGTTCAATGTATCCTTTTCAGCCCTGAAACCAGGCTTTTGATGTTCCCCTTTGCTTCATCAGAACAACTACTCCAAACCAAAATCCTTTATAAATATATAAGGAAATGCGAAATTTAATAAATATGAGTGTGTACATCAATTTTAAAAACTATATGTACTATATCAATGCACATTAGGCATCAATTCAAATAAGAATTCTTATTAACATGTGAAAAGAGGATTTCAAAATAATAAGATTATATAGCGTTTCAAATAAGACTTCAATGCATCATATAAGATTTCATTAGGCATCAATCATGAGGATAGTCTGTCTTTACATAAAATAATTTTTTTGACAAATTGCATAAATCAATATTACATTTTCTCGTAAATTTATTGCTTATAATGCTTTACATTTCTTTGCCATCCGCTACTTATCTTTTTGCTATATTTAAATCTAATGCCTTCACAAAAATGTAAAAAAAAAAAGAAAAAAAAGAATCTCTATGCCTTGTACAAAGTGAACCTCCTAGGTAAATGGAACGCTTAATTCTTAAATAGTTACAATTTAATGTTGAAAACTCAAAATAGGTGTGTGAAGCAATTTATCTATGGTTTAACTAGTTTTTTCTATGTTTATAGGCATGCCTTTTTGCATGTGAAAAACAACCTTGGAATTTTGCCTTACATTAGCTTGTTAAAACCTTTAATTGCATTAATTTGCCTTACATCTGTGCCATTGAATTTAGTGAAATTTCATTTCCCTTTTAGATTGTCTTCTAAACTCCTAACATTGCTCATATTCCCTTTTCTTTTTGCAACCATATATATGATGTCATAGACATAGATGCTGTTGGGTGTGGGCCAACCCATTTGTGGGCCAACCCACTTATGCAAAAGCTTGAGGGCTTCTCAAGCTTAAATAAAAAGCAAAAGCAGCCGCAAGAATAGATTCAAGCTTTGGTCCTTGTGCGAGAAAGAAAGGAAAAAAGGCCAGCTGCCACCTTTGAGTGAGATGAAGAGAGAGAAAGGGCTAGAGAGAGAGAGACTTCAAGGTCTTGATTGGAGGGCGATTCGAAACCCGATTGAGACGAAATTTTACCCACGCAATCCTCTCGTCAAGTTTTCCTTATCTACCGATTCAGATTTCTGATTTTCTCTTCGTTTGGTAACACCTTTCCAAACTCACTTTTTTTTACAGTTGTAGTTTTTGGGGGTAATTTTGTAGCAATTTGTTTGGTTGATATTGGTACTATTATTGTCGTCCGAATATTTCGAATAGACCTGTGCATTCCCATTATTGTGATAGTGAAGATTTTGACTGGACTAGGTCCCGTGGTTTTTCCCAATTTGGGTTTTCCACGTAAAAATCTTGGTATCCTGTGCCTTTTAATTTTCTTGCATTTTATTATCACTGCTGGTATTATTACTTGGTGATTTGGTTTGTTCCTATTTTTAACTGGTACTTGGGGAAAGAGAAATTTGTCCTGGGCTAATTCTAATATTTTGTGCCTGTACTGGTACCTCTTTTCCAACAAGTTGTATCAGAGCAGTCAGGTTAGGCTGCTCATTTGTATTGGTTAAAAATGGATGATTCAGATAGTGGTTGCATGATAAAATTGAATGCCACTAATTATTCAATTTGGAAGCCTAGAATGAAAGACTACTTGTATTGTAGAGATTTGTTTGAATCTGTTCTAGGGGATAAAAGCAAACCAAGTGATATGAGTGATGAAAAATGGACCGTTATGCACATGAAAACTGTTGGCAATATTAGAAAATGGATTGGTCAAAATATTTTTCAACATTTTTCCAATGACACCAGAGCTGATGTATTATGGAAAAAGGTTGAGAGTATGTATGAAAGGAAAATCTGTTTGAATAAGGCTAGCTGTTTGAAGCAGATTGCTCGAATGAGATATAAAGATGGGAAAGATATGACTGAACACTTGAGTAATTTTTAGGGATTGATAAACCAGGCAACTACATTAAATTTGAATCTGGATGATGAAGTACAGGCTTTATTACTATTCAGTTCACTACCGGATAGTTGGGAAACCATGGTAGTCTCCGTCAGCAATTCAGCTCCGAATGGTGTGTTGACCATGGCTATTGCAAAAGAGGCCGTGATGAATAAAGAGTTCAGGAGGAAGGAACAAGAAATTGTCTATGAGACCCAGGCCCTAATGACAGAAAAGAAAGAAAGAAGAGGGAGAAGCAAAAGTAGAGGACCCTACAACAGGAATGACAAATCTAGAGGCAGGTCTGAGTCGCGAAAAAATATTGCATGCTATTATTGTAAAAAGAATGGACATTATATGAAGGAGTGCAGAATCCTAAAACGGGAACAAACTGAGAAAAATGGTAAGGCAAAGGAAAAAGGTGATGAAAAGACTACAGCAGTTGCGGCAGCTCATGATGATATGTTTGTGTTCTGTGATGATGGTCAGATGAATATTATTTATTATGAGAGTGATTGGATAGTTGATTCGGGTGCATCCTACCATGTTACTCCTCACAGGCATTTCTTCTCAACCTACACCGAAAGAGATTTTGGATATGTTAGGATGGGAAATGAGGTCGCATGCAAAGTGATTGGCATGGGAGACATATATTTGGATACAGATACAGGGTGCCAGCTGATATTAAAAAATGCTCGACATATCCCTGATGTTCGCCTTAATCTTATCTCTACAGGAAAACTTGACGATGAGGGTTACCATAGCTTGCAAGGTGGAGGCAAATGAAAACTCAGCAAAGGAAATCTCATTGTTGCTAGAGGAAAGAAGCAGAATACCCTCTACTTAATGCAAGCCAAGTTGGAGAAGGGAGAAGTCAATGCAGTTCGTGATTCATCAATTGACCTGTGGCATAGGCGACTTGGGCACATGGGTGAAAAAGGGATTCAGACACTTGTTCGCAAACAGCTTCTAACTGAAGTTAGAGGTAATGCACTTAAATCTTGTGTTGACTGCATTTATGGGAAACAACACAGAATTGCATTCAAAAATTTTCTTCCATCTAGAAAATTGAATCCATTAGAATTGGTGCAAACTGATGTTTGCTATATGAAAGATAAGTCTCTTGGTGGTGCTGTTTATTTGTAACTTTTATTGAGGGAAGCAAGGGAGAAGAGGAAAGAAAAAAAAGAAAAAAAATTAGATAGACAGAAAATTATAAGCGAGGGAGAAAAGGGAAGCGAGGGAGAAGAGGAAAGAAAGAAAAGAAAAAGAAAGAAAGAAAAGAAAAGAGAAAAAAAATAGTTTTGGATTTTTTTAAATTGAAATTCCAAAATTTGAATTTTTGAAAAGAAAAACAAGGCTGAAGGTTTAAAAGGAAATTAATTTTATTTCCATTTCTCTTAAAAAAATTTTTTTTGTAGAATTTAAATTTCAAAAATTTAATTGCTGAAATAATTTTATTTGTAAAAAAAATTTTCAAAATTTTCAAAAATAATAAAAAAAAGAAATTTTTTTAATTTAAAAATTTTCCTTTGTTTTTCGGTTGTTAAATACAGCATGGGCACGCCAAAATTATAAAACGTCCACTGATCTCGGGAGGCACTAACACGGCGTGGGCACGCCAAGATTACACTTCCTACCAACGTCGTGAAATGTTGAGATTTTACCAACATGGCGTGGGCACGCCAAGATTGGTAAGCGTCCACTAATCTCGGGAGACATTAACACGGCATGGGAACCCCAAAATTGCACTTCCTGATCACATTGAAGGAAAATATTAAGACCGACTACTACCCGACTAAGAAACGATAAAACAAAAGAAATAAACAACGAAAAATAATAAAATGGGTAAAATACATAAAACTCCCATGTGGTTAAGGAAATTGACATGAAACCTCCTCATTGTTTAGAAACACCACTTAACCCCCTTGTGCTTTGGACTTCTTTGGATTTTACCTGCTGACCGGCTGGGAAGCCGGTAATAATATGAAATACCAAAAATACCCTTATATATAATATGTGAAAAGTTACAGATGTAATTAGTCAATGTGGAGTGGACTTCTGAAAATGAGAGAGAAACCCTAAACCTACAACGAAGAAGAATGTGACTGTATTGCTGAGCGGTGTGAGTTATGGTGAAGATCGATCGGGCTTGAGCTACATTTCATGTTTTGAGAGAGAAACCCTAAACCTACAGTCAAGAAGAAGGTGTTTGTGTGTTGCAGGTCAACAACATTAGACAACATCGGTCGGCGTTTCTGTACAGATCGGTCGAGAGTCACAACGCATTGAGCATAACTATTAACCAGGTAAAATACATATCTGAACCTTAGGCATTAGACGAGTTGATTTGTTTGATGGCAGGTGTTTTGGTAGTAAATTGGGGATATTTTGAAACTTGGTATAGGAACCACCATTGTCAGTTTTGGCTTAGTCAGAAGTTTCTCCGACAATGTTTGTGGGAAATTTTTTTTAAAATTTGGTAAATATTGCAAAATGTCAGTTTTGGCTTGGTCAGAAGCTTTTCCGACAAACTCCCGACAATGTTTGTGGGAAAATTTTTGTTTAAATTGCTAAATGCGCAAAATGTCAAGGTTTGGCTTAGTCAGAAGCTTGTCTGACAATTTTTGGGGGAAATTTTTTTAAAAATTGCAATATACTACAAAAGGTATGGGTCTATTTGGAGTAATTAGAACTATTGTGGTCCATACTGGTATTGATTATGTTTTCATTCTTCTAGATAAGTGTGTTGATGTTGATTTTTTTTTTTGAAACTGAGCGTATGAAATATTGTCTGTCCGTTTTGATACATCTGAAAAGCAAATGAGTAAATGAATCTCTGTTTTTTGACACATCTGAAAATGGAATTAGTAAAATAATCTCGATTACTTTGGGTTAGGTGCATAAGAATGGGAGATAATCCGTGGCAGACCATAGACATACACATGCATTATGGTAGATATTTCAAATGAAAATCGAGAATTAGATACACTGGTGAACACGTGACCCTGATGAATTATCTGTATTTGAGTTTCCAAAAATGTACCAAACAATTGACCACGGCGTAACAAATATGAATTTCTGGTACTCCATTCCCTTTCATGACCTTGATGTTGGTGTGGTTCCCATCAAGGATGATATTGACATCGAATTATTGACAACATGTTATGAGAGACTTACAGAAATGCACATATATGCTGAGAGGGGGCCTGATCCCATTGAAATTGTGTCCCCGGAAGGAAAATTACTGTACAAGAGAGTGACTGGTGATGGCGTACTTGCACTTCCATATCATGATGGCTAGCAGGCTGAGATTAGTTCGTCCTCAGCTGTTAAAGGCATGGATGAAATTGACCCTTTAGTAATTGGGAGTAAGGACAATAATGACAATCCACACATTAACTGTAGAGCAAAGGACATCTGTGAAGAAGAGTCATCACAAATGGAGTTGGATCCAGCTTTTGTGGGACCACATAGAGAGAAGATACATGATTCTGGTAACAAGTCCAAGAGAAAGAAGGCAACAAATGATAAAAAAGCTAAGTCACAAAGAGTAAAGTTAAGTGCAAGGAAGTCAGTCAGGCGGTTATTTAAAGACAAAGAAGACAGTAATACATCCTCAGAACCTCAGCAGTCTCTTATAAGGAAGTCAACAGAAGAAACAACACAAGCAGAGAGAGATCCAACATCAGAGCAGACTGATTGTAAGGGAGAACCAACAACACATGCAGAGAGAGATCCAACAGAAGTGCAGACTGATTGTAGGGGAGAAAGAACAGTTCATGAAGGCGGAGAAGAAGATGAAGTCATACCAGATTATTCAGATCTTCCTGACTGGCTAAGAGAAGCAGTAGACCTGCCTGAAGATGATGAGATATTTGCAGGTTTACATGGTCAAGGATCAACACAAGCATCTATAAATGTTGGATCTGTAAATTCGGTTGGTATTGGTTCAAAGTAGCAACATATCTGAGTAATAAATTTCAAGCTAAAGTGAGGGATGATCCTGGATATAGTATTCCTGGCATAGTGAATGAGACAAGAAGATTATTTATGCTAGATATTAGTCAAAAAATAGCTGCCAGAACAAAGCAAAAAGCATTAGAGGCACTTAGGGGCAATGACATGGAGCAATACCACAGACTTTGGGATTATGTAGCTACTGTTAAAAATTCAAATCCTGATAGTCATATTTCATTGCAAATTGATAGGCGAAATGTTGAGGAAAGAGCTATATTTCAGAGGATATATTATGGTTTAGATGCTTTGAAAAATGGTTTCCTAAAGGATGTAGACCTATCATAGGACTAGATGGCTGTTTCCTTAAGAGTCCCTTTGGAGATCAGCTGCTTACAGCCTTGGGTAGGGATGCTAATGAAAATATGTTCCCTATTTCCTTTGCTGTTGTTGAGGTAGAGAATTACGATAGTTGGAGTTGGTTTTTGCAGGAATTAATCAGCCAAATTGGAAGAGGAAACAAAGGAGTGGCTTACACTTTCATTTCAGATAGGCAAAAGGGTCTTGTCCATGCAATTGAAGAATTGTTTCTTGAATCAAAGCACAGATTCTGTTTGAAACATATGTTCGAGAACTTCAAACAAAGATTCAAGAATCAAGACCTTAGAAACATGTTTGGGAAGTTGTTGCAGCAACAAGCATGCCAGAGCATGAAACTGCCATAGCAAATTTTACGAGGGCTGACCCATAGGAAGGTGACAAGCTAACAACTGCGGGATGGTTCAAACGGTTGCCTCCAAAATTGTGGTCCTTAACTCATTTTAGTACAGCTTGTAGGAGTGACACTTGCGTTAACAATATGAGTGAGTCATGGAATAATTACATTCTAAAAGCTAGAGGGAAGCCAATAATTACAATGCTGGAGTGGATTCGGAGGAGATTAATGCAAAGGTTGGTAACCAAACGAGAGGGCATGCTGAAACATGGTGGCACTTTATGTCCAAACATTTATGAGAAGTTAGAGAAGTTTAAGATAAAGGCAAGAAATTGTGTTGCGGTTTATGGAGGAAATGGGAATTTGGAAGTTGATGGCTATGGAAGGACAAATGTTGTCAATTTGGAGATGAAATCATGTACTTGTGGTCATTTTCAGTTTAGTGGCATTCCTTGCGTACATGCGGTTGCCTGCATTCAGAGTAGAAAGTTGAAATTTGAGGACTATGTTAATGCTTGTTACCATAGGGAGGCATATTTAAGGGCCTACAACTTCACAATTGGTCCCGTTCCTTCGAAGCAGTTCTGGGTAGATAGGAAAATGCAATATTTGAACCCACCATTGGTGAAAAAACAGCCTGGTAGGCCAAAAAAACAGAGGAAGAAGGGTCCAGAAGAGCCTACAAATCAGCAGAAAGCAAGTAGGAAAGGTCTTGCAGTTTACTGTCAGAGGTGTTTGAAATCTGGACATAACATACGAACTTGCAAATCAGGGATTCACCCTAAGTCTAAACTTTACAAAGTAATATAACATTTTACATTCTACTGTCACTATGGTTTAGTGTGTTTTATTGCTACTTATACACTCATTAAATTCGATTTGAACTATAGGCACTTAAAGTTGGTCCAACAGCTTCAAATGCAACATCCGTAGCTTCTACAACTCAGGCTAGTGTCTCAAGTACTACTGCTACTACACTTTCACAGGTACTAAAAAGTAATTATCTATTTTTTGGGTGCTGGAATATACTTACATACATACTAACCATGAGAACTTACATACAGGAGCCAAATCAGCCTATAAGTGGTACCAACCAAGAAAGCCATCAAAGTAGATCCTCAAAGAGAAAGCAACCAGCTGCAACTGCAAGGATGTCAAGGTTGCGACATTGTGGCTCCAAGAGACCAAGAAAATGAACTGCTATTTTTTCGATTTTATTGGTTGAATGTACTGGTTATGCCAAGTAGAATATGTCGATTTTATTGGTTGAATGTACTGATACCATTATGGTATGGATGTTGCAATATTTTTCATTGTACTCAGATTTTTGGCTGTCTTTTGGTTGACTAATACTTTCATGGATATTGTACTCAGATTTTTTGGCTATGTTTTGGTTGACTTTGCCTATCTTTTGGGGTACTGATACCATTATGAATTTTTTGTCTCAGATTTTTTGGTTATGTTTTGGTTGATTATGGCTATCTTTTGGTTGACTGATGCCATTGTGGTATTGTACTCAGATTTGATGGCTATGTTTTGGTTAACTGTGGCATTTGTGACTGTATTGCTATGCTGGTGAACCTTTTGGCCATGTTATGGTAGGATACCATTGTGGTATGATTGTGATAATATGTCACGTTTTTGTATTTATGGATGGCAATATTACTAGCCACATCTTTGATGATTTATCATATCTAGTTGTGGTAATATGGATGGCAATATTACTGGCCATATCTTTGCTGAAAATGATTAAATCTGTCAAGTGTCCTGAATAATAATTGCTGGTTATATCTTTGCATCTGATGACTTAATCTAACAACTTCATTGCATTTAAATGGGTATTTCAGGGTCTTTTCAATGTCCTGAATAAAAGCAGGTTTTTTCAATGTCTTCAACAAAAGCAGCTTCATTCGCTCATTTATAATTGAAACATGAAAATCAACTCTAGATTGAAACCAAGATGTGATTTTTGCACTACAATTTGTCCCAACTCCAAATTCTATTACACTACTTTTACATTACAAATTTTACCCAAACTTCATCTCATATATATATAACAACCAATGACAAAAGAGACACAAGTACAGTCAGCATCATCATCATCTTCGTCAGCCCCATCGTTGCTTCGATATTGTGAATCTTCGATTGTAATCCCATAATGATGTTATAGTTATTACTTTCCATTCCTTGCCCAGACATGATAAATCTTTTCGCTGTTGCAGGTCCAATTGGTGAAACCCCTTCAACGTATGGATTTTGCCAGAATGATTCATTAGTGCCTCCCTCTCTACTAATTGGATTGCACCATGCCCAAAATGAACAAGCACCAATTTCACATACATAATACAACATACATTTTGATGATTTTTCAGATTCTACTACTTTAATCTTTGCTTTATTGTTGTAGAAGTATCGCCGGTTTTGGTACCTTAGGTTCCTCGATCCACCGCCAAAATTTTGGGAGCTTGAAATTTTTTGGTTCTCCCTTGAAATGATAGCTGATTTAGCCCTTCCAAAGCTCTTTTTCTCCCATCCAAAGCTGCGTTGCTCTTTACGTTTTTGGGTTTTCGTTTTGCATCTCTCTGTCAAATTTTCTCATTTGCAGAACAACAATTATGGTGGGTTTCATTTGTAAGAGACATGAAGGGCAAAATTGGAATGAAACCAGTTTCTTCTAGCCACAAGTTACCATTAAGTCGCATCAATATCACTCGCTAGTTTCCCAACCGGTCAGCAGGTAAAATCCAAAGAAGTCCAAAGCACAGGGGGGGTTAAGTGGGTGTTTCTAAACAATGAGGAGGTTTCGTGTCAATTTCCTTAACCACAGGGGGGTTTTATGTATTTTACCCTAATAAAATTCATGTTCGGGTTGCCTCCCAAAAGAGCGTCTTTTTTAATGTTTTTGGCTAGACATAGCTCAAGATTTGTTTAAACTAAGCGAATCGGGTCTTTCAGTTGCACCATCTCCACCCGTTCAACTAGAAACCCTTCATGATACGGCTTGAGACAGTGACCGACCATTCACTACAAATTTCTTCTCCGTTTTCAAACTCTGGATCTCGACTGCACCATAATGAAAGACATTAGTCATAACAAAATGACCAATCCAACAAGAACGTAATTTACCTGGAAATAGCTTCAATTTTGAGTGGTACAGTAGAACTTTTTGCCCGCAGACAAATGTCTTCCTAGAAATTTGTTGGTCATGAAATATCTTATTATTCTCCTTATAAATCACTGCGTTCTCGTATGTTTCATTTTGAATCTCCTATAATTCTTGTAATTGCAACTTTCTTTGAATTCTGCCCTCCTCGATATTCATATTGTATTGTTTGACCGCCTAAAACGCTCTATGTTCGAACTCGACCGGGAGGTGACATGGTTTCTCAAATACCAACCAGAAATGGGACATTTCAATGGGTGTCTTGTACGCCGTCCTATATGCCCATAGTGCATCCTCCAGTCTCATACTCCAATCCTTCCTATCGGGTCGAACCATCTTCTCTAAGATCGAATTGATCTCTCGGTTCGACGCTTCCGCCCGACCGTTTGTTTGAGGATGGTAGGGTGTGGATACCTTATGTAAGACGCCGTACCTCCTAAAAAGTGCAGCAATCGTCTTGTTGCAGAAATGGCTACCTCGATCACTTACAATCGCTCGCGGCATCCCAAAGCGGACAAAAATATTAGACCTTATGAATTCTGCAACCACTTTGGAATCATTAGTACGGGTGGCCTTTGCTTCCACTCATTTTGAGACATAATCCACAGTAAGCAATATATACAAAAAATCATAAGATGAAGGAAAAGAACCCATAAAGTTAATACCCCAAACGTCAAAAATTTCAACAAAAATCATTGGGATTTAGGTCATTTGATCCCTACGAAAAATATTACCTACTCGTTGACACTTGTCACAGGAGTTACAAAATGAGTAGGCATCTTTGAAGAGGGTCAGCCAATAGAACCCGCTCTCTAGCACCTTACGAGCCGTTTTCTTTGGTTCAAAGTGACCTCCACACTTAAAAGAGTGACAATAAGTTAAAATAAATTGGAATTCAATTTCACTTACACATCTACGGATGACTTGGTTGGCACCCTACTTCCAGAGGTAAGGATCATCCCAGATGTAAGATTTTGCATCACTCTTCAACTTGTCACTCTTCGCCTTAGGCCATCCTACAGGAAACTTGTCAGTGACTAGAAAATTAATAATATCCGCATACCAAGGCAAGGATAAATTAACAGAAAATAAATGCTCATCGGGGAAAATTTCTCTTAACGGGAGGTCGTTTTCGACGACTTGTACTCGACTCAAGTGATCTGCTACTAGATTTTCACCCTTTCTTGTCTCTGATCTCCAGATCAAACTCTTGTAGCAATAGTATCCACCTTATCAGTCGTGGTTTTGCCTCTTTCTTGATCAACAGATACCGCAATGCTGCATGATCAGAAAAAATAATAACTTTAGCACCTAGTAAATAAGATCTGAATTTCTCTAAAGCAAAAATTACAGCCAAAAGCTCCTCTTCAGTGGTGGAATAGTTTAATTGAGATCCGTTCAAAACTCGAGATGCATAGTATATAGCATAAGTTGCCTTTCCTACTCGTTGACCCAGCACCACGCCCACGGTATAATTGCTGGCGTCGCACATGATCTCGGACGGTAGGTTCCAATCAGGAGGTTGTATAATAGGTAGCGAGGTCAATAGCTCTTTCAACCTATCAAACGCCCTCTTACATGCTTCATCGAAATCGAAGGGCACCTCTTTTTGCAAAAGTTGGAATAGGGGTGCTCCAATTATTGAGAAGTCTTTAATGAACCTTCGATAGAAACCTGCATGACCCAAGAAAGAACGCACTTTTCGCATGCTCGCAGGGTAAGGTAAAGTAGATAAAACATCTATTTTTGCCTTATCAAGCTCAATACCCTTAAACGACACTACATGCCCCAGAACTATTCCGTGTTCGACCATAAAGTGACATTTTTTCCAATTAAGCACGAAATTAGTTTCTATACACCTTACCAAAATTAAATTTCAGGTTATCTAGACAGTTGTCAAAACTCTCACCATACACACATCCATGAAAACTTCGATAATCTTCTCAACATACTAGAAAAAAATACTTATCATGTATCTTTGGAAGGTAGCAGGTGCATTGCACAACCCAAATGGCATCCTTCGGTATGTAAAAGTTCCAAACGGGCACGTAAAAGTCGTCTTCTCCTGGTTCTCGGGTGTGATAGTAATTTGAAAATAACCTGAGAATCTATCCAAAAATTAATAGTAAACTCGACCTGCTAATCGCTCTACCATCTGATCAATGAAAGGAAGGGAAAAATGATCCTTTTTCGTGACGGCGTTCAACTTCCTATAGTCTATACACTGCCGCCACCCGGTGGGCTTTCGAACTGGTACGAGTTCACTCTATTGGTTTGATTCAACCGTCACCCCTGCTTTCTTCGGGACCGCCTGTACTGGACTCACCCAGGGGCTATCTGATATTGCAAAGATTATCCCCACATCCAGCAGTTTCAGGATCTCTTTCTTCACTACCTCCATCATTAGGGGATTCAGTCTCCTTTGAGCCTACCGAATAGGTTTAACACCCTCCTCGAGTCGAATTCGATGCACACACACTGTGGGGCTAATTCCCTTGATATCGGCGATAGTCCATCCTATCGCCTGCTTATGTTTCCTGAGAACTCGAAATAGTTTGTCCTCCTGAACCTTTGATAAACTCGCGAAGATGATCACTGGGAGTGTCTCCTCTTCACCCAAGTATGCGTACTTTAGGTGTTTCGGCAGGGGTTTCAATTCCAAAACAGGCGCCTGCACCACAGATGGAAGTAACCTCTGGTGAGGTTCGGGTGTAAAAATAGGTGCGAGATCATACCTTGTTTTTGTGGTTGGCAACATCTGTAACGCTCCAATCACACATTTGAGCTTTTCACTCAACTCTACCCCAGGGATCATCTCTGATTCGAAATGCCTGGTCAAGGCGACTTCTAACTCATGCCTGCCTTCAATTTTAAAAACTTCTTGTACAGCAGGGTCAATAACATTTATAGAGAAAATAGAGCCAGCATATGATTTTGAAGGATATTTCATGGTTTCAAAAATGTTAAAATGAACAATCTCACCATCAAATTTCATAGATAGGGTGCTCTTATTAACATCAATTTTGGTTCGAGCTGTGCTTAAGAAGGGTCTACCTAACAGTAAAGGTGATGGGTCGTGGGAGTGTTCATCCTCCATGTCTAGCACATAAAAATCGGTGGGAAAAATCAATTCATTAATTTTTACTAAAACATCTTCAGCAAACCCGTTAGGGTATGCATTGGTTCGGTTAGCTAAGTGAATTATTATTCACGTTTCGTTCAAAGAACCTAAGTTCAAAGAAGCATATATGGACTTGGGCATGACATTAATCGAAGCTCCTAGGTCTAACATGGCCTTCCCAATTAAGGTATTACCTATCCTACAGGGAATGGTGAATATACCTGGATCCCAGCATTTCGGTGGAAGTTTCCTTTGTAAGATTGCTGACACGTTCTCCCCCACTATAACTCGTTCATCTCCTTTCAACCGCTTTCGGTTGACACACAAGTCCTTCAAAAATTTTGCGTATCTAGGCACTTGTTTAATCGCGTCCAGTAGGGGAATGTTAATCTCCATCTTGCGGAAGATTTCGAGGACCTCTTTCTCCTTGTCCTATTTCTTTGGTTTCTCTAGCTTGCTAGGAAAGAGAGGTAGATTAGTTTTAGCTTTAGTGATTAGGTGCGGGAGTACCTTTTGATCTTTGTTGTCTCTGCCCTCCTCTTCCAACTCTTTCTCAATTCGTTCATCGTCCTTGTTCTTAGGAATCACCGGTTCTCGTCCTCGAATTTTTTTGCCACTCCTCAAGGTCATTGTACTAACATTCTTCGGATTCAACTCTGGTTGAGATGACAACTTCTCTTGAACTTGGGACTCCAAACGGTTGTTCGTGATGGCCATTTGATTCATTTGATTTTGCATGGATTGCATCTGTCCCAGTTGATTTCTCATATTTTGTAGATCCGAATCTGTCTTCTGTTGATTTGCAATCAATTGCTTCATCATCTATTCCAAGAACGACTTGAGTTCGAAGGGGGTGGTGGTAGGCGAGGCTGATACTGCTGTTGATACCCTTGCTATTTGTTTGGTGCAAAATTGGACTGCCTATTTCCTCCATAACTAATGTTAAGGTGATCCCTCCAACCAGGATTGTAGGTACTTGAATATGGGTTGTACTGCTTTCTTGGCACGGGCGCGTGGCCAATCATGTTAACTTGTTCTGCATTTTCTTCTTGAACTAGCGGATACATCTCCGTAGAATGACCCAAGGCAACGCATACCCTACATACTTTGGCTTGTGAGGCACTTCTCACAGTTAGTTGTTGCACGAAGAACGTCAATTCAGAGATTTGTTGTTGGATGGAGGATGTTTCTATCTCATTCACCCTATGCGTTGGGACATCCTCCCTTGTACCAAACTGTTGCGAATTCTCAGCCATTCCTTCAATTAGCTCCCACGCCTCTCGAGAAGTCTTATTTACTAACGCCTCTCCACTTGCAGCATCGATTATACTTCTGTCCCTGAAGAGTAGCCCCTCATAGAAATATTGGATGAGCAGTTGCTCATTTATCTGATGCTGAGGGTATTGGATGCACAGCTTCTTAAATCTCTTCCAGTACTCATAGAGACACTCGCCTAGATGTTATTTGATACCGCATATCTCCTTCCTTAGGCTTGCAGCTCGAGACGCCTGAAAGTACTTATCCAAGAATTTTTTCTTCAACTGGTCCCACGTGGTGATACTACCAGGTGTTAGGTAGTACAACCAATCTTTTACAGAGTTCTTCAAAGAGAAGGGAAAGGCCCTCATTTTTATCTGCTCTTCTGTGATTCTCGGGGTTTCATACTGTTGCAAACGACGTCGAACTCTTACAAGTGCTTGTAGGGCTCCTCATCTGGTAGACCATGGAAAGATGGCAAGAGATGAATTAGATCAGATTTTAGTTCAAAGGGAGTGTTATCATTCAAATTTGGAAAAGTAATGCATAAAGGTTGCTAATTTAAATTATGAGTAGCCAACTCCCTTAGTGTCTATGCATTTGCCATGATGACTTGCTCTTGGTCCGAGTCACTCAAAGTGTCACCAAACAAATCTGCTGGTCCAACTTCTGGCTCAGGTCTCTGAGATGCAGCACTTGAGTGCTCTTCTCTGAGTTGTCTGGTCTCTTTTCTTGTTCTACGCGTAGTCTTTTCTACCTCGGGGTCGAAAATTAATTCACCTGTACGAGAAAAACGAGGCATACATTGAAAAGCACCAGAAAATTAGAACAAAAGTGAACTCAAAAAGAAACAAATAACTGACACCAGTCCTCGGTAATGGCGCCAAAAATTGACAAATGTCGAACCTGTGCAATAATAAAAATAGAACCTAACTACCACCAAAAGCAGTCAATAATTAATCCTAGGTACTGGAGCAGGGACTCTAGGTGTGCAATGGGTTACTTGATTCACCATATTTCCGAAAAGTTTGCTTAATCCGATATACCAGAATTAATTAGTTGACAACATTTTCTAAATAATAGACAGTGGCAAGTAGGGTCGTCTCCTCAGGAACTGGGGATATTTGTCTCTTTGAGATTCTAATTGGTAACGGGGGATTTTATCGGAATGATACTAAAAATAATTAAGCAATTCAACTAAAAAAAATAATTAACTAACACAAATATAGACAGGAATTAAATCAAGAATAGAATAGATAAATTCTAACAAAGGATACAACTACTCAGACACAGTCCACTCATCCGATCATTAATGCAAGGTAGGTTCACTTAATTTATTAATAGGTTAGTTATAGTCGCCGATGAGTTCTGACGACCAATTTTTTCTTAATTTATTGGTAATCAAGGTACGACCATTGATTACCCCTAACCAGAAAATACTTCTAGGTACGACCGTAGGAATTAATTTTTCAATTGCATAAAGGATTGGAAAAACCTAACCCCAATCAATAACATGCTACGAGAGTTATTTAAATCAGATTGCACGTTTCCCTATTGTATAAAAACGCTAGTTGCCACTAGTATTAATCAATTTAAACAATTACGGATTTAATTGACTAATTTGGTAGGAGATTAATAAATCGTACTAAACATCGAGCCCTTGACATTCAATTAACTAAATAATCCCATAGAAATTCAAACAGACAACGTGCAAATATTAATAAATTAAGGAACGCATGATAATTAATTCGATCTCACAAGTATTCGGGACTGCGTCGTCGCGTTGATCTTTGGCTAGACTGACAGGTGTTGAGCCTGTGTAATAATAAATACCTACTCGAGAAAAATATAAATTTTCTGTGTATAGTAGTGAGCAAGGTCGAATCCACAGGGATTGGAAAAAATTCGATTATTTTCAAGTTCGGGACACGGGGAATTTTTTATCAGAATAAAACTAAAAATAATTAAACAATTTAACCAAAAAATAAATAATTAATTAATACGAATATAAATAGCAATTAAATAAATAATAAATAAATTCTAACCAAGGATACAACTACGCAGACACAGTCCATTCATCCGATCATTGATGCAAAAAAGGTTCACTTAATTTTATTAACAGGTTAGTTATAGTCACCGATAAACTTTGACGACCAGCTTTTCCTTAATTTATTGATAACCAAGGTACGACCTTTGATTATCTCTAACCAGGAAATACTTCTAGGTACGACCGTAGGAATTAATTTCCTAATTGCATTAAAAACTAGAAAAGTCTAACCCAAATTAATAACATGCTACGAGGGTTATTTAAATCAGATTGCACGTTCCCCTAATGTGTGAAAACACTAGTTGCCACAGATATTAACCAATTAAACAATTACGGATTTAATTGATTAATTTGACAGGAGATTAATAAGTCAAATTGCACATCAGGCCCTTGATATCCAATTAACAAAATAATCCCATGAAAATTCAAATAGAAAACATGCAAATATTAGCAAATTAAGGAACACGTAAAAATTAATTAGATCTCACAGATATGTGGGACTGCGTCTTCGCGTTGATCCTTGACTAGATAAGAAGATTAGCCACGCCTCATAAGAAACTTTCCACACAATTTAATTGATTTCAAAGACATAAATACTCGCTAATAAGTTAGAATGAAACTTTGAGTCTTCGTAGATTTTTTGAAGAAAAATTGCATACCACACAACAAAAGAAGGAATAAGTTCCTCCTCTACACAAAAGACTACCTATTCTACTTTGTAGTCTCCTCGGAGAGAAAATCTCCCTTCATGCCAGAAGCTCTCTAAAAATAAAAACAAACCAAATGGAAAACTTCACCCCCTCGTCCACACAAGAAACCATTCTTTTTTTCTATCTAATCAATCCCACCGAAAACAAAAGCAAAAGCCAACTTTTGTTTGTCGGGTTTCCTTTGACCAAATGCACACGATCACAAGAAAGCAATTATCCTACTACTGTAAGAAAGCAAACAAAAGGCACACTATCTTTAGACAATACTAATTCTTCGCGGTCCCCACCAAATTGAGATGTTGGCTAGCCAAATGCAATTCAATTCTTCTTCATCAGCAAAAGGGATGGACGTTGGTTTACACCATGCATGTGGGCCAATTGTGTAGAGCTTCACAATAATCTTCTCAAGAAGGTTTCTGCGCCAATTTCTGAAATTGGGTTTAAATACCAAATATAAATATATGTCACAATTAAAGCAATATTTGGCAAGATCAAAGAGGAAAATTAACAATAAAATTACTAACAATTGACACCCTATCATAGACGAAAAGCTTAGCCACGCCGCATAAATAAATCCCACGCAAAGTGATTGAATTCATGAACGTCAAACCATCTTTAACTAATTAATCAAGAGGTAAAAGATGATTCTCCCGTTGGGAAATTTTGTCGAACAGTAGGCGTGCGCATGACAAGGAAAAATAAAGAAAAACTAAACTATTGCTCCAAGCTATCCTACGACTAAAAACAACCTCTAACCCTCTAGTGGTTTTGCCAAATTTAGAGAAAAAGGTGCAAAAGCGGGGCCCTCCGAATTTTCTCTTGTTTCCTATTGCTAGTAGGACTTCCCGTACCAGCCATCTCTTCATCAGTCCAAAAGGAAAAGGAAATCAGCTTTGGTCCCCTCTTGTGGGCCACGTTGATGGAGCTTTGTAGAAGACTTCCACGTGTGAAGTAATTTGCTTCAGAAAGCCCCCCCCTTTTTAGCACCTTTCAGTCCCATTTCCTGTAGATAGGTCCAAATACCAAATATAAGTATATGTTAACAATTAAACGATATTTGGCAAGGACAATGGGGGAAATTAATAATAAAAATTACTAACAATTAACACCCTATCAAATCCCCCCACACCTGAACCATGCTTGCCCTCAAGCATGAGAACAGCAATTGAACACCAAAATTTGACAATGGCTATTGCTCCAACTACCGTATTGTCAAGATACCAAGAAAAACATATATTAAGCATCAATGGTCAAGATCCAAGAAACAATACCTCAGTTAGCTTCCAAACCACCAACTCCTCCAATTTAAAGCAAACTAATATAAGAAAAAGGAATGGTTGCTCAACATTCATCAGCAAATGGTCCAACTATTAACCAAAATCTCAACATTAAATTCACAAATCGGCAAGCTGACTCTTTCACATTCTAACACAATCTTTACTTTTTTTTTTATCACGTTTTCTATTTTTCTCTTTCTTTTTTTTTTAGAATAACAAAAGACTTAGTTTCTAGCCATTAGAGCCTTTTGACGCGAACTCCAACATTTACCAGATGGAGGAGCCTGGTCACTCAGCTCCAATCGCTACGCGACCATGCACTCATAATAACTACTATCTTTTGACGCGAGAATCGACAGTTTAGGTGAAGATCCCTGGTTACTCAGTAGTAACAACTAGCGGAGTACAGTCAACTTTTATTTACAACCATATAACACAATAACTAAAACAACACAAAAGTAACAGCAGCCAGCCTCAAATTTCCAAACATGGAGAACTAAATTAATAACTGGACCAATTCACATGAAAAATGCCAACAATCATTCCCTATGCCTAGAAAAGTTAACAAAAAATTTAAAAAGTCAAGCCATTACTGATATTCACCAAAGAGATTTTCCTGAACTCAACCACATTAACTTGATACCCTTTTATTACTAAAACTTGGCAATAGCAACATTAATCTGCCAAGCAATGCTACCACACTCAATTGTCGAGATTGTGTCATTCATTTTCCGTCAAATTAGATGATTTCCGTCCATTTTCCAAAGAAATCCAAAGGACAATGAATTTATGTAGGTGTTTTTAAATAATGAGGAGATTTCGTGGGTAGTAAGCAAATCACAAGAGGTCAGTGTATTTTATCTTTTTTTTTTAAATTTTACAAACCAAAAGAATTCTATTCTAGTATTAGCTGTAATCAACCCAAAAGAAGAAAGACAGATGTTCTATACCAAAATGGTCCTATCCTAAATCACAACAGTATGCAAAACCAAGTTGAGTTTGACATTCAACCCCCCGACACTTTGGCAATTCAAGATGCGACTACGCTGCTACCGCTCCTTAGTACAGTAAAACTCCGAGTCACCACACACACTCACACGCTAGCCACACTGACTGTGCCCCTTCTCGCCCCATTCTCGCTCTCACCTAGGGTGCGATTTAATTGAATAGCTTGACTCGAGCTCATGAATAGCTTGATAAATTATTCCATTTGAGATTGACAGGTCGCGGTTGAACTAATCAATTGAGTTTTTTGAAGCAAGTTCGGGTATGTATATTATATATTGAAAAACTTGTGGTGTTTTATGAAATACTTGATATAATATTTAATTAATATATTATAAATATTTAAATTACTCTTTTAGGTTGGTTATTTATAATATTTTTGATCCTAATCATTTGTTGAACTCAAGTAATCAAACTTCACCATAACGAACGCAATTCCTCCACCTAGCACTTTTTCCTGCCTTAGATCTTTGTTCATTGATCGTTGTGGCAAGCTCAAGAAGTTGTTCACACCAAGGTTGCTACAATCCGTGCAAAGTCTTGAAGTACTTAAGGTCTGGTGTTGTAACGAATTGGAGGAGATAGTATCAAACGATGAAGAAGGCTACTTTAGTTTTACTTCAAGCAACAAAGATTCATGCTAAAGGACCACTATCAGTTGCCTCCCAAATCTCAAGAAATTGGCTGTGCTAGGAAATCCTAAACTAAGGAATATTTGCAAGGGGCTCCTGATTTGTAACTCTATTGAGAGAATTGAGGTAATAAGCTGCCGAAATCTGGAAAGCTTACCTCCCTTCCTACCCTCCATCAATGGACAACCTTCTGCACCACCAGCACTTAAAGTGATCCAAATATCTCTACTTGGTTGGGAGTCATTGAAATGGGACAATCCTTACATGAAGAAGATCCTTCAACCTTTTGTTCGTTATGGTGAATTTTGAGAATAATGTCAAGCTTGACAAATTAGAATTGTACAAAGATTCTTAAGAATATGCCAAGGTCGGAACTCGTATTTATCCAATGTAATTTTTGCCATTAGCGTAGAGTTTGTCATTTAATAAAATTATGATGTGTTTTATTTTTAAAAAAAAGGAAAAAAATTCGTTTACTCGTGATTTTAATCATTTAAGTTTTTCATTGTTATTCTCCATAAGAAAGTGAAAACCATGGAATTTGGGCATATCCATGCCAACAATATATATATTCCACTTACTTTGGGACCATTTCTGCAAGAGTTCCAGAGAACACATTTGAAGATTTACATTACTAAGTCCAAAAGTATAATTAAGGTCAAACATAATTAGTCAGAAGTTTTATTCAAGTCCGGAGAAAGAAATTCCAAACTCACTTCTTTGGAAACATGGTAGTTTGATACTTGATGATGAAGTTGGCAAGTTAAGATGTTGTACACTGTTCGTGATGTTAAAGCAATCGTGGAGAGCATCATTGGCTTCCCTCTTTATGATCTGAGCCTAATTTATGATGGCAAAAAACTTAATGATTCAAAGGTCCAATCTTGTCACAATATTACAGCAGAATCAACCTTACTGATGTTAGCGCAAAATTTTTTTCAGATATCTGTCGGGTACTACAATTTAATCTTGACGTGCATCAAGATTGTTTGATCAAAGCTGTGAAGAACAAGATTTTTGATAGGCTAGGATTCCCAGTTGATTCCCAGATTCTGGAATGTAGAGGAATACCTCTAAACAGTCGTCAGCATTTAGCTAGTTACAACATTCAGAGAAAGTCCATAATTCAACTGTTTAATCTTGCCCGTTAATTGAATTACCTAAGAAAGTAACATCTTCTTTGTGCAAGACTGAAAGGTCATTTTTCAAGATTTTACTTATGATGCTAATCTCTACAGTCTTTTTGCATTTTGGATTACTTTTAACTGTAAAGAAAAATATTGGGGTGTTTTTTTTTTATCAATCGTCACTTTGTCTATAGTATCCTACACTATCCTAATCTAAGAGGGAGACACAAGTCACCCAACTGGGTCTAGAGGGGCCGGTAGGGACTGAACCACCATCAGACTAGACAGATGCACTACGCACCCGTCTGATTTTTTTTAAGAAACCACTTAATGTGGTAATTGATGGGAGGCAAAGGAGCCTTAAATGGCTTAGTGGTGGCCATCAGCCCAAAGGCTGGTGGTTAAAAAAATTGGGGTGTTGATCATAGCTTTTCATTTCTTCTAATTTTCTTGTGAAACTGTTGGTATTTGTTTTGGAAATGGGCTTCTTATAGCTAAAACAAATTTATTCCTCCTTTAAACTTGTTGCATATGAGGAAAGCCTGACAAAAGATGCTAACTGTATTAAACTCAGAGATGATTTCTGATTTAATCAGGGCAACAGTTGATGCTAACTTTTCATGATATGATCAAGTTTTTGCTCATTCGAGAAGTATTACCATGCTATGTGACTGAACAAGTCCCTAGTTGTTGGACAAGAAAACAAATAAAATTACAGATGACGATGTCTCTAATGTAATATGTTGTGTTTCTTTTCCTCCAGTGCAATGTAGCTGAATAATTACTTTAGCTTTTTTGTCTAACATAATTCAATTCAATGTGCAAATTCTAAGACAATACCTCTATACCGGCTCAAGTTGTAGTAGTGTAAAACTTCTTTTTTTTTTTGAGATTATTGGTTTGCCTTTTCTTTTCATACATTGGACATTTTTTTCTCCCCCTTTGGGTTTAGCTACACTTTGCACTCAATATTTAAATTAGCAGACCAAGCAATGGTGAGCAATTTTTTGTTATTGTTATTCAGAAGCAATATAAAAAGGATGAAGTCTTTGTAAAAAAATATTTGGGAAGTCCATCGGAAAATCACCAATTTGACAAGAAAAAAGGGAAGATTGAAAGTCATGTACAGGATCTACAGACCAAATAGATGATCAAATAGGTTCGAGGGGTGACATCATTTTTATTATTACACATTGTTCCCTTTATCCTCCTGAATTTTACTTGAATTCATGTACTTCAGATTTTTTTTTTCTTTTGATTAAATACAAGTGCTAAAAGAATTGGAGCGTCAAAATTCTTAGTTGCAAAGCAAGCAATCCAGGGTGTCACTTTCAAATTTGAATTAAGTAGATTTTCTGAGTACTCTTTTTTTGGCTGTTGTTACTGTTTTGCAGATAAATATATGCTTGCCTGTTATGAAACCGGTTGCTTTGAAAGTGAAGAAATCAGATACAGTTAGAAAAGTGAAAGCAATGTTGAAAGAAAAGAAAAGAATATGTGAATGTCTTCTGGAATTCTTTTCTGCTGGTCATGGGAGGATGATCAAAATCTGGGCTCAGTTGGGATTCAGCAGAATACTAATCTCCATTTTTTTGTTCAAAATTTGCTGTCAACGAGACTGTTTATCAAGAGAGCATCTGATCAGAAAGTCCTCCAGATTGATGCAGAGGCTTCTGATACCATCCACAATGTTTAATATCAAATGTTTAATTGAGGCCAAAGACGGGATCTGATAGGATGTAATTTGTTGCTAAATTTATAATTATTTTTCCCTTGATTTTAACCAAATATTATTTTAATTAATAGATTCTACCTATATTTGATTAATTGTGTTAATTGTAGGGAGGTGGAGTAAAAAGTGACAAAAGAGGTGATTTTTCAAGAATTACTGTCAAGTCCAGATGATTCGGGAATTTACTACGCATGGGATTTCCTAATTCGAGTCAAATATGGACATCTTTGGTGGAATTTGAAAGACTTTAATTACCTTTGTTAGTTGTAGAGTTGAATTAGAAAACATGAGTTATTATTGTTTTTATTTCCTTTTTTCTAATTAGACAATAGGCCTTTGTTATGAGTAGTAGATATCAAATAGGAAGCAAAAGAATAAGGGAAGTCCGCCGAGTCCCGTTTGATTAGTACTTCTTAGGGAGGAAAAGGGTCAGTCAGCTATATATATTAGCAGACTAGTCACTTAGATTAGGTTTTATCTTTGTTTCGGTTGGCCGCATGTCTTCACGTTGGCAATTTTCCCAACAACGAAGAACTAACTTCTCGTTTTCTAGTCGAAAGTCAACTTGAAGATTCGGTTCCAAACATCTGTGAGATCGAATTATTTTTATTTATTTATTTTATTCATTGGTATTCGTATGTTTTCTGGTTTAACTTCTTATGATTGTTTTGTTATTTGAATGTCAAGGGCCCGATATTCGAATTAACTTAATAATCTACCGCCAAATTAACCGATTAAATCTGTAATTGTTTGATTGGTTAATACTAGTGACGACTAGCGTGATTGGTCCCATGTTAGGAAAACGTATAATCTAATTTAAACAAATCCCCGTAGCGTGTTTATTGATTAAAGTTGGGCTTTTCTAATTCTTAATGCAATCGAGGAATTAAATCCTACGGTCGCACCTAGGGTTATTTCTTGGTTAGGCAAATAGTTAACGATTGTACCTTGACTATCAATAAAGTAAGGAAAAGTTGGTTGTTTATCGCGTGTATAGCAACTATAACCAATCTATTAACTAATAATTGAATTATCTTTACATCGATGATCAATTGAATGGACCGTATATAAAAAGTTGCACCTTTGCCTAGAATCGTATCTATTGTTGATTAATTCCTATTTATTTTTGTGAGTTGCTTTTATTTAGTTAATTAGTTATTTTTATATTTTTGTAAAAACCCCCATCTCTGAATTCTAAAAGAAATAAATTATCCCTAGTCCCTGTGGATTCGATACTCGCCTATATATAAAATTTGTATTTTTTTTGAGTAGGTAATTATTATTGCACAGGCTCGACACCTGTCAGGATCCCTTGTGATAAGTTCAGTCTAATTTATTCCGGTAAGCCCCTTGAGGATGATCATGAAACCTTAGCCTCTCTCGATATCCAGGGTGAATCAACTCTTCATATGGTGCTTTGGCCAAGAGATGTATTGCCAATCTCTGTGAAAATGTAAAATGAAGAGTTGTTGAAGAGGGAAGTCAAGTCGTTGTACACTGTTCGCGATGTTAAAGCAATCGTGGAGAGCATCGTTGGCTTCCCTGTGAATGAGCAGAGCCTAATGTGTGATGGACAACAACTTGATGATTCAAAGGTCCTATCTTCTTATCATATTGCTGCAGAATCCATCTTAAAGATGTTAGTGCAGAATATTTAGATACTTGTTAAGGATGGTTTCAAAACAATTACTCTTGATGTGTGTCAAGATGTTATGATCAGAATTGTGAAGGACAAGATTTTTCACATAACAGGATTGCGAGCTAATCCCCTGTTTTTGGAATATGGGGGAAAACCTCTAGATAATTTTCAGAGTTTGCCTAGATATAACATTTAGAGAGTGTCCACACTTCATCTAAGGAGGTTTGGGATGTTTTTAATTGTATTAACCAGAAAAGAATATGATGTTGTGCAAGAAAGATTGAGACATCCTTTGTCAAGATTTTGCTTTCTGATGCTAATGGATATAATCTTGGTGATTTGTCAAAGTGGAGTTTGTTGCTTTCACTACTGTCTTGTCTTCGTGATGGACTCATTTAAAGGTTATCAAAACAGTTTTGCTGTGAATAATTCAAAGCTAAAATATCCAATTTTGTCAAAAAATGTGAAAGCAATGTTTGAGTCAGGAGGGGAGAGTAATGCTTTGTTTCAGGAGCTTTTGCCTAGAGCTGGTCATAGGATTCAATTAGACTACTAAGTATGACACTAGCTAATCATAGAATTCGGAGGGATTAGTGACTTTCAAATTATCTGAAGTAGAAGATGATAATTGGTCATGGAAGGATATATTATGGTTGATACATGAATTTGTGATCCCATCTTTGTATCAAATGTTCGATTGGGGCCAAACAAAGGGTACATTCACATAACTTTGATTGAAGATGATATTGTAGAACGTTTAGCCTTTCTGGATATTCAAGGGGAAATTTTCTATGACTTGAAGTTTCTTGTTGTCACAGAACAGACAAAATCTTCAAGGCAGATAGAATTTGTTTGCATAATGGAACTTACATTTTTTGCACATTTTTGGATAATGGAACACAAAAAAGATGGACTTTCTTCCTATTTTGCAACTTTTTCTTTTTAATTGTATTTGAATCAAAAAAATAAAAGATATATGAGACTCGTTGGCGTGATTGGGAAATTTTTATGAAACCTAATCATAAGGGTGTATAATAACCAAACAATTCGACTCAGCTCGTGAGTAACTCGGTCAAAGATTCGACTTTAATTTGGTGTTGATTGAGTTCAAGTAGGGTTCTGCCTACTTGATAAGAAATTTAAGTGAGTACAAATAGGAAAACCAAAACTCAAGTATCTTGTACAATATGATTTTTTATTATTTATTGTGAAATTACATTTATGAGTAAGATATATAGTTATGAAATTTACCCCAAAAAAAAAACCAAGCTTGAGAACCTTCTGTTATATATTTTGATTCTATCCAATTCCTATATCTTCATATAGTCAGATTTAGTCGCAAGAGAAGAGAAAATTACAAACAAGCACTATTTTAACTGTAACACGAAATCCAATTTAACACACAAAAGAGGATAAACGAATTATACAACAATAATGAGTAAAGAAAAAAAAATAGTTACAGTCAAGCATAAATTTGGAGCGTGTGCAAAAAATAGAGCCCTCAGTCTTAAAAGTTAAATCAGTGTTCTAATGTTCTTGATAAATCAGTGCTGGGCAACGGAGATGTTCCTTCGCTTGCAGATGTTCATAGCAAAACGCAAGAGACCATCTTGCCTATAGCCCCAGAATTCTACCACATCACCTTTCTTTAGATGATTGTCATCAACAAGCTTATTCCACCCGCTGTTGAGAGCGTACTTGTTCGCGCTCGGCCACCTCTTCAAATTCATGTCGAAACAGCGTTGTGAGCAATCCACCACCGTGACCTTAAGAGCCTCTTTCTGATTCAGCAGCATCACTTCTGGTTCAGTCAATACTTGCATGATTTCCTCGCGAATTGGAATGAGAAATCTGCTTTGAGTTGAAGCAACATCGGACGCTTCCAATCTTTTCTCGAGTATCCAACGTGCTCCATGAGGAAGTTCTCGCTCGCGTCGAGGAGGCATTGATGCACGGCTGCTTGAAGCAGTTTCTGTTCCTTGTTCTTGATTCACTAGATGATCGTCATCAGCCAGGCCATCCTCGACCATAACAACGACGTCGATAACCTTTCCGAACAGCTTAATTGTCTTTTTCATCTTCTTTTCCATGTTTTGAATTCGCTGGACGGTGGTAGGGATCAACAATTGATAGTCAGGAAGGATGGGAATCTGATAAACGAATGGGAAAAACAGGAGGAGGACTAATGGTAATGAGAAGCACGAAGTAACGTTTATGGGCTGTTTCTATATATATATCATGTTGCAGACCCTAGAGAAGATCGCTTCTCCTAATCCTATACAGAATCAACTTTCCAGGATGATAACCTTCTCAAAAGCGTTTTTCTTGCGGCAATAGGAAACAGTTCGAGAGATATTCTCCTTCTTCTTGTGGGATTCGGATGCTTGTTTCCTTGAAGAGGTGAACTCTCGAAACTTGCAGCACTAATTGTTAAACAAGTAGGCAGTTGTATTTCATAAAATCAGATTAGCAACAATATTACAACACGAAAGTCAATTTAAAGTAATTAGAAAGGAAAAAAAAATGAAAACGAATTGTACTGCAAAGCAAAGTAGAAACATTTTTAATTACACTCGAGCACAAATTATATATCAATATCAATTGAAATAAAATCTTTTTACCAAAAAAAAAACAAGTTTTTCTAATACAATCTTACAGTAATACACAATTAAAAATAACTCAAAAAACATCTCATCCATACAATATATCAAATATTTCAAAAAAATTTTATAGTAAAAATTTTTTATATACGTTGTTACAGTAAAGTGGATATTAGATATATTAAAAAGAAAAAAAAATAACTTTTACCCAAATGGATTAGTGATAAACAGAAAATGATAAATAAAATTGAGAGAGCAAGAAAAGGAAAATGTAATAAAAATGAAAAAAATTAAGATCATGGGATTAAACCTACATTTTCACCACAAAATGAAGCGAATGAATATCTTCCAGCTGATCTTTGAATTGACGAACAAAACTATAATAGAATAAAGGCAAGGAAAGAAGTATTTACGGTTATAAAAAAAAATAAAATAGGTGAGAATTACAGCCAACTCAAATTTAAAAATATAAAAAACCAAAGAAACACCCTCACTTTCAAACACCTTGCAATTCTCCCTTCCCTCTTCCTCCCTTATAATAAATCCATACTAAATCCCATCAACCCTCTCTTTTTCTCTCTTGGCACTACCTCATATGGAGCTCCAAGTTTTGCTATTGTTTTATAAAGAAAAATAAATAAATAAATCACCAAATACTTCCAAAAAAATGTAACAAAGGCAAAGGCATTTCATGAAAGTAGAACAATTACACATTCAGCCATATAAGCCATTTTATTGATGTTGTAGCCAAATCTCAGCTAATTATTTTGAGATCTAAAAAATATCTAAACTTTATTGAACGCAACAACCCTTGAAGGATGGACTGAATTTCAATCTATGATCATAAAATTTTTAGGTCCATTGCTAGATGGTGGTAGTATAGCTCACTTATTTAAAAGTTGAATCTTTTGTTGTTGGGTTCCTAGGCCACATCTTCCCATTGGAACGTGCAACTCTTTCTTGACTGGCTTTGGCTTAGCCTTGATAACGGTAACAGTTCAAGCAACCAATGGGGGAGGTGGCAAAGCCTCACCCTCAGGAGCCCAATCCTATTTATTGAGCAGCCTATTCTTTTCTAGCTCAGACGAGTCCATGTTTTGATTTGCCACAAAATTAAAAATGTTGTCAAGCATCAACTTATAAGAGCTATGAAACAGTATTTTCAAACAACCGTACTTTTATCTCCCCAATTTTGGATGTGGAATATACAAATTGCAGTGAAATTAGTATAAAATATTGAGAAAAGAAGAAGAAATAAACTAGTGAAATGCAAAAAGTACAATGAGGCGGGGCGGGGGCGGGGCGGGGCGGGGGGAATTTTTTCCCCCCCGTTTAGAAACGAGGCGGGGGACGGGGGTATATTCCTCCGCCCCAACCCCCGCCCCGCCACCCGTTTGAAATATATGTATGTACATAATTATATATATAATGATATTATCAATTATACTACTAATTATACGTGTTTATTAATAAAAATTATTAATTATTTATATTAAATTTATTAATACACTTATATTAAATTCCTAACTACACTTAATACAATAACACTTTTTTCTAAAAAAACACAATAATAATTTAGTAATTGTATTGGTATCAAAAGTAAAAACTTGATTATTTTAGTTATATTTTTTTATCATATTAGATTGTATTCAAATAATTTTTGTTTAATTATTTTTATGAGTTTCAATTGTGAAGTTACAATGAATAATAATTTGGTGATGTGTTGATATTTTAGTACTTGATTATTTGCTCAAATTTAATTATAATAAATTATATAATAATTTTTTTTAACACCACGGGTGCCCCCGCGAGGGAAGTGGGGCGGGGCGGGGGAAGTCGGGGGTGGGGGACGGGGGTCATTAATAGGCAATAGGGCGGGGGATGGGGGAAGGATCCCCCGCCCCATTACCACCCCTAAATATGACACTTTCAATGGGACGGAGGAATTAATTACTTTTGTGTTAAGATCAAGATGAAATACAGAAAACCCCTTGTGGTTTCGTAAAAAATCAACGAGCTGCTTTATGATTTTGAAATACCCACATAACCTTCTTGTGGTTAAATTAAAGTGGAATAGCATTGTTTGACCTGCTATGGTACTGGTAGCCCATTTTTTATTGATTTTTTTCTTTTCTTTCTTCCCTTCATTTTTTTTGTTTTCCTTTCCTTTTTTTATATATATTTTTCTTCACTTTCTGTCTTCCTGCATTACCACACAATCGCCACTGCTATACTACCACCACTATCTCTATCTTCTACCTACCTACCACCACCATCCGCCACCACTCTCTCTCCTTGCCTAATTTCCCTCCTTCCATTTCCTTTTTCCTCTCCCTTCTTCTCTCCCCCTTTCCTTTCTCTCTCTCTCTATCCTTTTCTTTCTTGATGATCGGATTTGGTCACTAGAGAGAAGATTTGGCTGCAACTAAATCTCTGTTCGTAACCAGATCTTCTCCGTGTGATTAGATAAGGTCACTAGAAGGAAGGGAAATGAGAGGGAGGCATGGGAACAAAGGAGCACTACAAGAAATTTGGCCTTTTGTGACAATAAAAAGTCATCACTAAAAATCAAAAAGTCGTCATTATATGAATATAGTGATGACTTTTTCCATTGTCACATGGTTGTCACTAATTCTATGTCACAAATAGGTACGTGTGACAACTCTTTTAAAGTCATCACTGAATCTTATTATTTAATGACGAGAACTAAGTCGTCACTAACGGTTGTCATTCTGTGACGAATTTTCTTGTCACTGTTTCACATATTTTTTTGTCATAAAAGGTAGCAAAAGTCGTCACAAATTTGAACTCTACAGTGACGACTTGAACTTGTCACTATCATTCCTAGTATTCAGTGACAAGAATAGTCGTCACTTAGTGAACTTACAACTTTGTTTGGAAGATCTGCAATTGTTCATTACAAATATAGCATTGTCACGGCATTTCCGACAATTATAGTAAAAAATTAAATTTGCATGATAGTGACAACTTTGAAGGTTATCACTGAGTTTGTCTTAAAGAGTTGAAATTGGCCATTACAAATATAGTATTGCCATGGCATTTTCAACAATTATAGTAGAACATTCAATTTGACAAAAGGCAAAATCAACCATAACATTTAATTTGACAAAAGGCAAAATCAACGTAGAATATATGCCGCAAATTCATATATTTGGCCATAACACATCTATAAATTAATCAAAACAAAAGTGAACCACAAATGTTGGGTCCTAAATCCCACATAATCAATTCAAGTAGTAATGGCCAATACATATCCTTCCCAAAAGATAAGAGTACTAGATTTCTAAACTAAAACATAGACTATAGCACCAATGTCATATTTCAATCATCTCTAGCAGCATATCCAACAGTCTTCTCACGATCAATATGAAGCTAGACTGCATTGAAAATAAACTTTTCTTTAGAGTTTCAGCATATCCAACTATTGTGAACTTAATAAGTAAAAAAATCAGTCAAAAAAAGAGTTTCAGCCAAAATAAAAGAATATGTGAATTTTAAGAAAGCAGCCACCCCAAGTTTATAAGACTCGTCCTTTCTATTATCAAGTTTCATCCAATTTTTGTCCATGTCCTAGAGTTACAAATCCAGAACATAAGTCACAAATTTTTATCTACACATTACAACCAGAAATAAGCATAGATAAGCTAGTTATGAAACAATAGATTTCTTGAGGTGAATCTATAAAGATATAAGTGCAATTCCTAATGTGCATAAGTAGGCAAGGGGTAAAATAGGAAAATCTCTACTTCTCTGTGTTTTTTCCAGATTATATATTAAACATACACTTTTGCTAGCTTAGACAATCATCCATGAATTTCATTTTGAAGGAACAAGGAATGGAACTGTTAAGTGGCAGCAACTGCAAATCTGTTAGTGTTGTTGCAGTTGCATCCTTTAAAAGAGAGACTAATAAGTCAAAAACAATCTATTAAAACATAGTTTAAAGAAGTTACCTGACAAGTAATGAAAAATTAGAAGAACAGAGGTAAAAACAGGCCTAATTGTCTCTTGAGTCCAGTGTAAAGCAGCTGCAAAAAAGGCAATGAAAAAGCTGAGAACCATTTTTCAATTGAGGCTCCAATGAAAAAGCTGATTAGTGAACAAATATACAGAAAATAGAACACCAAACATAATGCACCAAGTGTAACAACCCATTTAATGGGATTAGATATGTTACCATCAGGAACAAAATCAGTTGCACAGAAAGTTGAGAAAAAGAATAAACTACATGCATATAGATTCTAAGATTTAGTGAGGAAAATGGATTGAAAAACATGGTACTGACAGATTTTTAACTAGGAGTGGTAGGACTGAGTGAGGAAAAAATGGGTAAAGAGAAAATTTTTACTTGAGGTTTATATAGGTCAAGTTTATGTCATGATAAGTTCTGTCACAAAGATATTCGTGCCATCGTCTTCATTTTCTCCACCTTTATGTATACTTCAGTTTCATAATGACAGAAACTCATCGAATTAGTGAACTGTGGTAGTTGTTTAGATCAATAGAGTTCCATATTGTCCTTAATAGAATATTGAGTTTGAGCAAAACTCTTATCTGGATAAAAATTTCTCCCATTGCTGACCTTTTAGGCTTTAGCTAGTCTCTTTACAATTCCAGTTAAGTGCTGTTATGAAGACATGACAAGAAAAAAGAAGCAGAAAACAAGGAAATATACAAGTCTATTATTTAGTTTGAGAATCCTATTCAATTCTTGAATGGCATATGAAGTATGAACATGAAAGTATTAATTATACTTATAGATTGAGTAGAGCAGTAATAGCATTCATGGTTCTTAAAAAGGAAAAATAAAAAATGTGCTATGACTAACAAATTTAAGAATCTTGTCCATTTCCAAAATGTTATTTCATTTTCATAAGATTCTTTCTTCTTGATGAGACATTGTCGTATATACTGTGCTCAACTAAGCTTATGAGTGGGCCGTTAATCCATTTTGCTTTTACAATATAAATTATAAGAAAAAGAAAAAGAAAAAGAAAGAGGAGAGAAATGAGGGTAACAAGACTAATATAACAGATGTCAAAACAAAAACTCCATTACATTTTTTGGTTTCGAAGTTAAATTGTATCCCATAATAGTGGAAAGGCAGCTGGAGCCAACCTAGTGCTATCACCAAGTAGCCAAAAGTACCTCTAACAAGTGTAGTTGCATGAGTTTTATCAGCTTCAATGGACCTTGAAGTTCCAAAATCTGACACTTTGGCTATGTGCTTCCCATCCAAATGTATATTGTTGGACTCGATGTCTCTATGATAGATGGGAATTGCGGCTGCCAAGTGTAAATATGCCAATGCTCCTGCTACTTCACTTGCTATTCTTAGTCTGAAGTTCCAAGTGAAGGAGAATGAATCATCTATCTAATTATGAATGAGGTTGGAGAGGGTGCCATTAGGGATAAATTCATAGACCAATAGAGGAACTTCTGTCTCTAAGCAATAACCCAGTAGTTTAACTATATTCTTGTGGTTGACTTGTTAAAGAACAATAACCTCATTAATGATTCAGTACCATAAAGCTTCTGTCAGTACCATGTTTTTACTTTATCTTTGGCATTAAATGCTTTTATCTAAATTAGTAGAACCATATATGGACTCTTTACAGGTTAAGTGCAATCCTATATAAAGCACATCAAAACCAACTAGAGAATTCTGTTTGCTTGGCAGAATAGTCAGCAGTAGTTGTTGACAAGAAATTCTAAAACTGAAAAAGAAGCTCCATTCATTCACAAGCAGGCCGTCATCATAGCTAAACAGATTTTCTCTCTTTGGCAGAGTGGACGAGAAGAAGATACAGCACTAGGACAATCTCTATTCAAAATAAGTAAATCTTGAAAGAGTTGCAAAAATTTCTAAACTTAAGCGGGGCTGTGATTTAAAACTTGGCCCTTCGCTGTGTCTATCCTGCATATAACTAACTTAATGCAAGTGTTCTACAAGTTACCTTTGCTGTGTTGAAAACAACATTTTTGCAGTCTGCAAGAATGCTCACAGACCAAGCAGGAAGGAAATATGAATTCCCCTTGAATGTGACGTTGGCATCTACTTTCCTATCATAGTTAGCAAGAAAGGCTACACAATCGTTTGAAGTTTCATAGTACACATGTGCCTGATCAAACAAATTCATTCTGTTTTTTGGATAAATATACTGCATCCTTTGCCTATTTCCGAAGACATAAACTGTAATGATCATCAGAAACGTCTATTGCATATGTCCTCTTATGAAAAACTCTTTCTCTTATCACTACCCACCATTATAGTGGGGGCAATGGGGAAGAAGTCCTTGAATTAAATCAGTCGGTTCAAATGTTCAACAGAAAAATTGGCCTCAACCTACTGTTGTCCAACTCATTATAGGAATAGAAATATCGAGTCAAGAAACGGGTTCTTCATTTTCCTTTTAAACAGGAACCAACCAATATCAAATCTAAAATTACAGAATAAAAACTCTTCAGAAAATCCCTTCATTACACAATCAACAGATATTTACAACACCCAACACTAAACTCAAATCCAAGCACAGACTGTGATAAGCCTACACATAATGGGCAGAAGACACATTAACAAACAACCATTAGACAGAAATGTTCGAAAATAAATGGAAAATATTGAGATCATTTACCTCAAATTATGCCATGACAACCTTAGGTCTTGTTTTCCTTCTGATTCAGTCTTCAAATTCTGGCTTTTCCCCAAAATTCATGGTACTGGCTCAATTTAGGGATATTTGCTATCTACTACTCTACTAAAGCTGCCCTATCAGCTTGGGTAGCTCTTTTTTTTTTTTTTTTTAACAAAGATGATGGGAAAGTTTATTGAGAATGATACGTGCCTCATTGCTAAATTACAGAACCAAGAGTACCAACAGCTACCATTGGACAAAAATGAAATACCATATCTCAATGGAAATATTCAGAAACAAGAGTTTGCAGTTTTGAGTAACATTAGGCCAAAATTACCTCTTGTTAGGAATCTCCACTGCTTGAAACTGAATTCAACTGCACAGGGCAAACAATAACTTGTGCAGCATTTCAACCTAAATCATCTAAAATTGCAAAACTTTTATAACTTCTTCACTATGACCAGACACTCGTTCAAAAACCTCTCAAGCTCTGATGTATATACACTGGGAAAAGTCCGATAATGGTCAACATGAGGTGATGCACCAAAGTTGAATGCCCACACATTTTTCCCACTTCTCTTCTGTTCTTCAACAAATGACTCAACTGATGAGAATGGAATGACCTTATTAGCTGTACTATACAGATAAAGATGTGGGCAAGAAGGCCGGTTTTTTGAAAGGACGGAGATTATCTTTGTCAACTGCTGTTTGACGTCGTTCAAGTTTAGGAGATAAGAGAAGAGCTTCTCAAATGCTGACAAAAGTAAGGTTTTAACGGACAGGGGCTCCTTTTCTCGCAACTTTGAGGTATCAACTCCACTTTCCAATTGATTTCTTCCTACAGCTACAACTGATGGATAAGATGATGAATTGTATTTCTTTAGCAGGGCTGCAGTAAATCCAGCAGCCCAGACCTTGGGATCTATATTAGCGTCACCTCCTGAATCAACAATAATTCCCTTGATTTTCTCCAATAAATCTGGCCTACTTTGCAAATTCTCAAGAATGGAACCATACCTCCTCAGATGCTTCGGATTCGACCCAAGCCATCCCAACAAAACTGCAGCAAAGATTGGCCCTTTATCCCCGATGACCCCATTTTCTCTAGGGTGAATTCCATCAAGAGCGTAATTCCAGTGGAAAGATTTAGCTTTTTGGTCAGAGAAAATGCGGAAGAAGGTTGAGGTGGAGAAGAATGAGTTGAGGAGAAACAGTGAAGAATTGAGGGAATGGGAAAAGCCAAATGGGGTTGTTGAGGGGTGGTGGGGAATGTGGGCGTTTGAGAAAATAATGGAGTGGTGATTTTGGGGGTTAATAAACGAAACTGCAGGAGTTGGAATTGGGCGATGATGATGATGATGATAGTAAGGAGGAGGAGAAGGAAGCAGTGTGGAAAAGGGCTTTAGAGGAAGCGGCTTTTGGAGAGGGAAAAGGGAGTTGGGAAGATGGTGTCCGAAGGCAAAGAAAGAGGGAAATGAGTTTTGTCTGAAATTTGGCCAAGTGTTGAGTGTTTTTCTTCCAAATCAACTTTAAATGACGTCGTTTCTGCTTCTTTTAGAACCCCGCCTCTACTCTTTCAATTTTCAGCTTCCCGCTTCCACTATTGCACACTAAAAAATACGCCTTGTCTCTAAATTGTTGAACCTTTTTTAATAAAAGTAACGCCTTCTATCTCTTTTTCTTTTCCCAATCTTTGTGTAATTAACATTGTTTATTATGTTGAGCTTTTTCATTTCACAAGTTATATTAAAACTTTGGAATATGAAAATTTAGTATTTTTTGATTTTTTTCTTTTTTTTCTAACATAGGTTTTTTAGGATCTCTACAAAAAATAATGTTCAAAAACTAAAAGGCTTATTAAAAATATATTTATGATTCAAAAAAAGACCTTTTAATGTAAATATTTTTGGTATCAATTTAATAATTTTATCAATTATGCACGAATTGTGGTTTGACAAGACCAAACAATCTGTTTAGTTGATCAAATAACCAAAATGGTTTACTAATACATGCATGAAACACTAAATCTATTTGATACAAGTACTGATTCATACACCATAAAAAATTTGATTATTGTAAATTGTAATACATAACAAACGCCAGTCATGCAATTGTCAAGATTTTTACTTAATTTCATATTAAATTTTATTATTCTTTGCCATTATTTTCACACTATGTTAATCAGTAATTTTCCATATGTTGTCAAGAGAACTAAATAATGAATTCATGATATTTTTTAACTTTATAACAAGGTATTAGCTAAATTTGGAATAATTAAAAAATAGGTATACATTTTTTTTACAATACCTTCCTTATTTTGCCAATGATAAACACAAAATAAAGTGTAAAGCATAGGGTGCCATAATAGAATTAATAAAATTGGTTTATCACGTACGAGGCTAAATTGCAAAAGATAAGGTGTCATGGTAGAGTTAATGAGATTAGTTTACCACATACGGGGCTAAAATATAAAAGTTCGGTTGTCATAACATAATTAATTAAATTTATTTACAGCATATGGGCCATATAGAAAAAATTAGGGTGGCATATGGGGCTAAAATGTAATAGTTAGGGTGTCATATAGTAGAATTAATAAAATTTATTTACAACATATGGGCCATATTGAAAAAATTAAAGTGGTATGTGGGGTTAAAATGTAAAAATTAGGGTGTCATAGTAGAATTAATAAAATTTATTTACAACATATATGCCATATTGAAAAAATTAGGGTGACATAGTAGAATTAGTGAAAGTAAGTTGGGAATAAACACTTTGGACAGTGACGACTAGTTGTTGTCACTAATTTAGAACTGACAACTATATTGTGACGATATTTTAAGTTATCACTGTAGGACCAATTTCAATGACAACCTATTTTCCAGTTGTCACAATGGTGATCTCCCGCCACACTGGCTAGTTGCGCGCCATCCATATTGTGACGACTTATCCCATGTTGTCACTGTTGCCGGGTGAACCCACGATCAACTATGACGACATTAAAACTCGTCACTAAAGTTTTCAATTGTGACAAGTTTCTCTGTTGTCACAGAGAATGTTGTCACAAAAGGCCAAATTTCTTGTAGTGGAGAGAAGAGGAGAGAGGACGAGGGAGGGAAAGGGAAAGAGGAGGAGGGAAAGGGAAGTGGAGAGAGAGAGAGAGATATGAGAAGACGGTGGTGGTGGGTAATGGTGGCGGCTGGTGGAGGAGGGGGGAGGAAAATGGAAGATGGGGGATGAATACTTTCTAAAAATTTTATAAGTATCTCAAAAATTTTAAAATTTGTAAAAGCATCCAAGATAGTTTAGGCAAAGGAATTTAAGCACCAAATATAAAAAGAAAAAAATTAAATAATAATAATAATAATAATACATCACTTGTAGGTCACATATAGGTTACAAGTGAAATTCCATATTGTTTAAAGTTTAAGAGGATTATATGGACATTTCAAAATCATAAGGTGTCCGATTGATTTTTGGCAAAACCACGAGGAGGTTTTCTGTATTTTACCTTTTGTATTACCGGTTTATTTGGGATTTTATAATAAGTTGACACACATCCCACCATTTTTTATAATTATTGAATAGTTACCAATTCCTTTGAATATGAATTTATCTAAATTTAAACTTTATTAATAAATTTCCATACTTTTGATGACCATATTCTATTTTTTTTCAAAATTCTTTTGATATTTTTGAATTGACATTAAATTTGAAAAGCATGAGTGTACTTAATAAGTTCAACATTAGTTGGACAAGTATTCAAACATGTGACAACTGGAAAGAACAAGAATCCATTCATTTAGTTTATGCTTGTAAAGAGCTAATTGTGATTTCATAATGCACAAATAATGCACGTGCAAATCCTACTAGCTACTTATTTTTTGAAACTTAAGGTATTGTTATGTAGAGAGTTACTTCAACATTTTTGTACTTGTTAACGAGTAAACCTGATATCTTTAGGATGCAACCATTCTAAACATGTCTTGATGTTTTAGAAAGACACATAATTTGAAGTATATAATTTGTTGGCATAGACTAATGTAGAACTTACCATTGAAAAGAGAAATTTTAGTGGCATAATTGGATCCTTAAACAATCTAATAAAGGCATGGCTTACCATTTTGCAACCGTATATCATTACAAATTGAGGAGCTAGTACACTATCCCACTGGAAACAAATCTCAAACACTAAATAGATCGGACAACTATATGTTTACCAAATGTAAGGGAAATAATTGAAATAAGTGGAATCTCCTACACTTATCCCAAAAATTTACCACAGGATTAATATTTGTACATGAAGAGGTAGTTATCCAAGGGTTTAGTCCTCATGGTTGTGGAAAATAAATAAATAAATAAATATATATATATATATTGAAAACAACTTTCCAGACTCCAGCTCTTAAAAAGCTCCCAACTACCCATCTCTTTTTCATAGAATTTGATTTATTTTAATTAGATAAAATTACTTAATATTTGACTATATACTTATGATATTGAAGCTATCAATTATTAGCATTTCCTAAAGTTGACTAATTCATGTTAAATTTACATATGACCTCAAATTGAAATCTTAGCAAACTTATATATGACTATAATTCAGAAAGATATAAATGACCATAACTAAAAAGTCTAGAAAAGCAAATTAGTAATCTCAAGATAATTCAAATAATTAAGAATGTACAAAAGTAATGGGCATTCTTAAGATTAAAGAAAATATCATGAATAGGAAACTAAAAGCGTTTACAAACAGAACTTTCCAAGATTTTATCGAAACTTGCCAGAAAGTAGATGTATGACGAATTAGTTTTGTGCGTGTCTAGAGTATAAAAGTGTAGTAGATTGAAAAGCAACCTCTTACAGACATAAGTGATGTGAGAAATACAATGTAGTCAAGGTGAATGTTTTAGTATGTCCATATCTTACCTTGTAGCTAGTTCTACGTACCCATTGTTCGGTGGAAGATAAAGCAGAGGGATCAATCTCTAATCTTGGACTCAGATCTAAAGCGTTGAGTACCATAACAACTCCATTTCTCATGGTAGTAAATACCACCTAGTTGCGACATGAATTAAAATGTTTCCATTTGAAATCCTTAAACAGAAGTCTCTAATGGTCCACTACAAGTATTTGAGAAATGATCGTCTAAAGAAGTCAAATACAATATATCTCCTCTCCAAGTGTTTGTGGAGGATGAAGTGGTAAAAAAACTGCACTGCTGATGGGTTCCAGGCTTTTTTGATTCATACATTGCAAGTTGAGTCACGTGGTGGCTAGAAAGTGCATTTGATCCTTGTGAAATTGGATATCAGTCTCTGATGTTTGCAACAACAACCACCACCAAATTAATATCTTAATTGAAATGCTTTTCTTTTTCTCCTGCCTAATTGTATTCCAGACATTGATTTTCAACAAAGAGGAATCATACGATTCAGGAATTTTATACATGAGGGGTCATAGCAGGAACAGTTTTTTGGAAATTTTTAAACTCACATAATTTGCACAAACAACATGCATAATCAAGATGCGAGAAATAAATAAATAAAAGGAAAATGGGTGGTGCAAAAGGAGGAAATGAAGGAAAGGGTAAGCCAATCTTGCAACCATATGCTATTAACTAAACAATAAATCACGAAACCTATCTTAACCAATGGAAATGGCTTGGTTTAGTGTTTTGCTAACAATAGTTATTACTACAAATTGGTGCTGATGAAATTTGACTCTTTCCTATGTATGACAAAGCAAACTATGATGTAGTCAGTTTTTTTTTCCTTACATATGACATTTTATACCTCTTCATTACTGGTTCAATTATCAATCTTAGACCAAATACTCAACAAAACCTACATTTAGTTCCTATTAAACAAGAAAATTCCTAATAAATCTTACAAGAAGTCTAGGACGAGAACATATTTGTTTTGTTGAATTACTCTTTTAACAATTTTTAGATAGTAGTACTAAGTGAAGAAATCAAATTGTGTATACATGGAATGATTTGCCCATAGATAATTAGATAACATTAGCTGCTCAAGACCACAAATTCCTATTAGCATGTGAGTGTGACATATTTGATTTAGAACAAATTAACTTGAGCATCTACTGTAGTAGAGACCAATACTTTTGACGCGTTAGAAAAGGCTAAGCAACTAATCCTTTTCAAATGAGAGTAAGCTTATTTACAAGCTGTTAAATGTATGGAAAATAATTAAAAGCTTTACATGTGCAAAATTAGTGCTATAACTCAGACTCTCACATGTTGTAGATGAGTATAGTTGAATCGTCTGTGCCAATAGCAACTAGGTTGTTATCTTGTGGGGCTAGAATGCCATACATGTAGCTGCAGGTGGAGCCAATGGGAAGCTTCTCACTTTCTGCAATTGCAGTTGACAAATCAAACTGGTCATGTAAAATGGTAATCTAGTAATAGACATAGCAATTTAGTTTTTTCAAGTGTTCAAGAATTTGGAAACTTTGAGTTTCCCTTCAGTAATAGCTATTAGATTGATAGGATATCTGTGGAAGTCAGAATAAGCATTTGTTTACATTACTGAAGTGTTTTGGTTTATATTTTCTGCATGCATTTTGCTTTTTCTCTACCTTTAGCACTAGTTTTTTTTTTTTTTAAAAGGATACCATCCCTTAATATATTAAAAACCGAGAAAAAAATACATCAAATTAGAGGGGGGCCAAACCTGACCTCTGTTAAAGAAAAAGAAACATGTAATGATGGAAAATAAACACACATATAAAGGAATTGTAAAGACATAACAGATCAATCCAAAGAAATCATCCACACGAGGGTGCTCCACATTTGTGTGACTGCGAGTGAGCATTGGAATTTGGTTTGAGATCTTGACGTGTTTGCATTGTTTTACCTTTTTTTGAAAGCTGTTTCCTCGCTTTCTTTGAAATCACTTGGGTAAATTGCTGTTGTACTAGATTCTGGTCTTGATCTTTGTGTTTGTCGTGTTGTGAGTCGTCTTCCTCTTCTTCTTTTTTGTCGTTATTGCATGTTATACTTGAACGAATAAAACTAATTTGATGTGGTCGGGGAAGTGTACCATGTAATTTTTCCCATTTAACCTCTTCGAACACATCTTTGAAAGCTGGCACTGGATTTTGAGGCACCGTGGTTTTCGTTTCTGTTCTTGTACTTGTACTTGGAACCACAAGGAGTGGTAAGGCAATGTCGGGGTCAGTGGTGTCGACCTTTTGATGATTATCGTCTCCCAAATTCTGCTTCTCAAAAGCTTGGGACCCATCACTTTTATTCCAATTAGAATTTTCAGCATTTTGATTTCTAATTGAAGTATTGTCGGCCATTTGCTGCTGACCATCTCCCAATATTTGCTCCACTAGAATATGGGACTCCTCACAATCATTTCCAGCAATGTGATCGCATGGTCCCTCCCTTTGGTCAACAACAACGAACTTTGCTTTTCCATGCTTGACAGCTTTTTCGTTGCAGTTTTGCCCTGGCACAGCAGCCCCCTCTATGGGCTCCATCATGCCTGGGCCTGCTACCACGTTCAACTCCACCAGCGCCAATTCTCCCGTATTAGCAGTCCCTTCCAGCTCTTCCTCTGGTTCGCCAATCACGCGGTCAGCCATAGCGTGAAGAATGGCATCAGCAGCAGCCTCTATCTCCTTCTCCACAAGCACAACCGTAGACCCTCCAAGCTGGTTCAGTAAGCACGATGCATCTCCCACAGCAGTAGTAGGGGTGTCAACGTGCAGTGACCCCTCGGAATGGCTCTTACCCGAATTCTGTGTCGCACCAGATTTCACCCCATCTCCTTCACTCACCCCCCTTCGCTCCTCATCCTCTGTACGCTGCGTGTTAGCTGGTGAGGAGCGACCCTTTGCGCCCATCACCCCTGTGACCAGATCCTCCTGCGTCTTGTGCAAGCGCAAATCAGGGTGCTTCACACGGCAATGATTCTCGCCATGCCCTTGACGATAGCAGTGGCTGCAATAATTAGGGAGGTTCTCAGGGATAAGAACCTGCCAAAAACCATCCCCATCTCCCATATCGACCCACACCCTCGACGGAATCGATTTTAGCAGATCCACCTCAACACATACCCGCGCCACATTCGGTCGCGAAAACGAAGACGTAGCCGCATCCACGAATAGCGGCGTACCCAAGCAGGAGACAAGATGAAATAGACATGGCTTAGCAAATAAGTGAATTGGGAGTTTGGGCAATCTAAACCAGACGGGAGCAAGGGAAGACTCTCTGTTCACATGGAACTTAGATGTCCACTTAAAAACCCTCATGGGGGATCCATTCACATACCACAAACTTCGTCCCCAAACGCGAAGGAAATCCGCTTCACACTGAAATTTCAGCAACACATGCCTATCATCTAACAATCCCACAGTCGCCGTAATCTTCAAATCAAGAGTCGACAAGAATTTCCTCAGGTCAGGCAGCAGCGGCCGCCCCTTAGAGAACTTCCCAACCAAAGTGTAGCGGAATGGAGCAGCAACCACTGCTATGTCAGCCGCACTGAAGACCACCGCAGGCTCTCCACGGTGTGTTGTCATCCTCGCTTGAACTTGCACTACCTCGGACGTCGGTTGTGGCTCAAACAATGCAGAGAAGGCCTTCTTCCTAAAGGGGGAGGAAGAGGCCGACAGCCCCCCACCCGGAGGAGGGGGGGCAGTCTCGGCTGCCATGGTTACGTTCATTGAACTTATTCACTAATAAGCACTCACATGTTGGTCTTAACTTCTACACGAATGATGATTCACCTTTAGCACTAGTTAATAAGCGATGAAATTTTCACAAATAAGTTTCCACGAGTTCTTATGTTAGTATGATTCAGTTTGATTAAATTTCAATATACCTTTTGACCTAAGAATTGCGATCACCTCCTAAAGATGTTAATCACATACTTACCTCAAAGGTTATTGTGTTGAACAAAGAAACTATTTCTTCCTGATGCTAATATGAGATAAGAGTCATTCCTGGATAAAGCAAAGCATGGTGAAACTATTTGAAATGGATCATCACTAAGGCTGTTGGTTATAATTATTCCACTTTTTGGATGCCATACACAACGGAGATGATTTCTTATTGCCTAACAATTTTGTTTTTTTCCATTTGACAAATTAGAAAAAATAATTAGAGTCTAACAGAAAATCAACACATAAGAAAATAGTGATGCACATATACAATTGGGAAAAGATAAATATACAAATGAAAATAGAATCGATTAACTTTTCTATCTAGCCATAATTGTTATACCCGCTTCCTAACCACTTCCAATTGTTTTTTGATACAATTACTAATAGCATGATAACAATGCAACTTGTTGACGACGTTTATTGAGCACGATTTAGTGATATTTGTTGATTTTGATAATAATGAATCTATATGGGAAGGCTATTGTTTAGCATGCAAATATTAGGAAAACTCCATAAAGGATCAATAATGATCTATAAGAAATTTATTTAATAGGAATGATGAGGAGATGACCTCTCTATTTTATGATCAATAATGATAATAAATCCATTCCAAGAATGTTTTACTTCAGCACATTTTAGTAGGTTGTTATTTGCTTTTGTAGTTACATCCAATAGATTAATTTCAAAACTTATGGCAGGGTAATTCGTGTAAAATTGTACTCTAGCAATAGCAATAAGAATTTAATGTTTCCAAACGTTGATAAAGGATAATGTACATATATAGTCCATAGGAAAAAATTAAGAAACAATACTTGTCATTGTTATTGGAAAAAAAAAAAAAAAAGACTTATCATTTCTCATTCATCAACTTCACCTTTTATAGAGGCATATGAACAAATTTAATGTAAATATCCCCTAAACAATCTCATTAAAATACTAGAAATTGTAACAAACTAAAACTAGTCAAAATATTGAAAAAGTGGAACAACTCTAACAATTTACTAACAACTTCACTTATTCAACTAAATTGATCTATTCTAAAGTTAGAAAGCTGCAACCAAAGTTGCATCATTCCAACAGTGTTCCTTAGTTGTCAGTAGATTGTTTAGATCTAAAGTTATTAGACATTTCATGTTTTCTTCCTGTTTTCAAATCGTTGAAATTTGCATATCAACTATGCTAGAGCGAAAAAGTTCATGCAAAAGAGGACCAAGTAAAATTCAATGATTCATAAGGGATGAAAAGTGAATCATAAGAGACAAGAATATCCAATACAGACCTCCTTAGACCACACCCCAGGGCAATGGGGTTGTTTTCATCCTCAAGTTTAATTCAGGCGAGAGTTGAAATGGGCCTTATTGCTGGCTAATCTTTAGTTACATTGATAATGTAGAAAACAATTACTTCAAGAAATATAGAACAAGGTTTCCGTTGCTGACCTTCCACAATGATTTAGAGAGGTGTCCTATTGAATTAACTGAACCAAGAGTTGAATTTTGTAGCAACAGACTGCCAATTACATTATTTGCCAAGATTTTGACCTTACTATCATCAGAAAAACAACCAAAAGAGTGTCTTCCTTGTTGAAGCAAACATAAGGCTTTGCATTAAACTAGAGAAAGAAGCCAACAAGTAAATGAAACACCATTTTGATAGTCGTAGATTGATTAGAAATGTATAATCCTTATATGCAAGTAAAAGCATATCTATACTATACATAAAAGTGCATTAAGTGTTTCTTACTTTTTTATGTACCTATTTTTCCCTTAATGGAAACGCTATTCTCCTATCTAATTAGCTTACTCTAAGATACATTACCTGATAGTTAAAATTTTCTGATAGTTTAAGTGTGGATGTATACAAGAATATAATGCTTAATTTAAAGTTTGATTTTAACTTAGAAAATGCAAGCTTCATGCTAGATCAAAAGCTGAGAAACATGCTACTAACTGAAAAAAAAAACATGTTTTAACATATCTTATATTGCACGTGTGAGGACTCGTAAAATTATTATTTTTCAACTCCTAATTTTGCTCATTTAATTATTTATTCAAATATTTGCTTCGATTATTATTTTCTAGCCTTATTAGACTTAAATACATGGAGTTATGACTTCATTATATTTTTAAAGTGACTCGTTTCAAAAATTAATTTTTTGGAAGCTCGATTAATGAAAATAGTGAAAACGTGTCTGAAAACTTTAGCCATTTGGGAGTACAATAAGTTCAAAACTTGGAGACATGTACAATGGTCCTAAAATAGGTAATTCTAGGTTTAAATACTCAAGTGATAGTTAGTGGTACGATCGTTACAAGAATTTCTCGAAGATTTCACTTTATCGCGCCTAAATTGGAAATACGCGTTTTCACGCGCGCGCTTAATTGAGGGACTTTAGACCATTATTTTGGAACAATTAAGAGTGAATAATATTTATATGAATATAAGTGTACTAGAGGTTTAGTGCACTAGTGAAACAAATGCAAGAGGAATCGAGCACAAAACGCGCGCGTACGCGCACTATTGGAGAATTGACTTTTGTACACTTAAAACCAAAATTTGCTAAGCTTCTCACGGAAGCTTTATCATCAGCAAACACTCCTTTTTCCTTCTCATTTGACCGAACCAGCAGCAGCAAAAACAACCAAGGCTTCTCAAATTTTTTTCATCTTCAAATTCTTGCACCAAACCTTCATAGATTCACACCAAACTTCACATACACTTAGCTCTACACTTGGACACCTCTTTGAGCTGCAAAAGAGAGCTAAAACTCACGGTTTTTCTGGAGCAACAAGGGCCGAAAATCACTGCCTTGGACATTAACTAAAGTAAGTAAAGATCAAGCTTATATGAATGCAAGGTTATATACATATGGTGTAGTGAATGCAAGGTTATATACACCTCCCAAGTAAGCATAAATCTTTAGAGTTAAAGCTAGTATGGAAGCTAACATGCTTTAGAATTTTAGTAAGAAAAAAGACAATAGAAATAGCTCCAATTGTTTCTTGATGTAATTACTGATAGCATGATAACAATACAACTGGACAATGTTTTTGAAATATGCAACACCTATTACACTGGATATAAGGAATTATATTTTTAACAAAATGAATACTTAGAAGATAGATATCACATAGGAAGTTTGTTTCCTACATACTTACCAGAGAATGAACCATATGGCCTCCATAAAACATGATATACTGATATTTGTTGATTTTGATCATAATCAAACTGTATTTGAAAGGTATTATTTAACATGAGAGTACCAAACTATATTGAAAGGGTATTATTTAGCATAAAAGTATTATTTACCAGATAATGAACCATATGTCCTCCATAGCCTTCAAAGTCACAACTTAAAAATGTCAGCTGATGATCACTAAAGCATATCAAAACGCATAGAATAAATATATGTATACATATGGGATCAAAAGATGCCTAGTTATTTTTAATTGCAGGATTGATGGTACTAGATGAAATTTGAGAATCGAATATCATTAATGGGGAAAACTATTGAGTTGCCAACAAGTAAAAAATTTTGATGTTAAAGCCACTAGAAAAGACTAAAATGTGGGAAGAAAAGGATTAGTTAGAAAATGAAACTTAGAGGCAAAGATATATCCAGGCTGAAATAGCTAAATACTAATGCGATTTGCTCTTTTAATTTGATTGACTAGTATGCTTGTAATAAAAAAAAGGGTATTGATTTGAGGCAAGAACTCAGAACATCCAAATTGATCATGGTGCCAATTCAAACTGTAGGTTAAGATAACTTTGAATTAAAAATATTAAGTAAAATAGAATTTTCCATGAAATATTAACCAATGTTAAATTAAGAAAAATGACAAATGTTAAACCTATCATTGGGAAACTTCCAAATTGAAAAGAAGCTATCCTTATTATTTCAGTATTGCCCTAATAGTAGTTATCCTCAAATATTAACTTTTCTCTTTATATAAAGGTCTGTGTAATCCTTTTACCTCTCAGTTTTGACCACTATTGTTGTTTTAAATTTATGCATTTGCTTCTTGTAGTCTTTGTATTCAACAACAGTTCTGGAAGCATTTTGTAAAACAAAACACTGTGACGTCCATTCAAATAGTAGGCGATTTGGTTAAATCAAATGCCATTACTAAGAATTCATAGTGTACACATCTAGTACACGAAGCTTTCTTTGGTCTATCATCAACCTTAATCTTCTACTTGTGATCCCCATCTTTTTAATTACTCCTTACCTAGATGAATTAAGACCTTTTTCGAATTCATATCCCTTGACTTGTCATTCACCTTCAGATTTGGGAAATCATCATGATCTTGACACCCTCTGTCAACCTTGATGCTTTCTATACATTAGATAGTTGACAAAGAAACATCTGTCATGGGTTCCTCTTAATTTCCTCCATAACATTACCCCTATTGATAAGATACAAAGAATCAAAACTATAGATACACTACACATAAACCAATTATAACCCACAATTTTAGATGAGGTGTGAAATGAGCTTCATTTTTTTCGTTTTACTTGAGTTCAATAATTTTTTTAGGAGGCAGAAACATATAGCCACTTACATAAGATCATAACTTCAGGTGCCTCATATATTAAGGAGTATTCTTTATTGGATGCCTTTACAACATCTATTCAATGATTCAAGATTTTTTTAAATAAAAAATGTTGATATAAAAATTGATACTAAATTCATTTTTAAAAATTTAATTATTTTTTCCATTTGTGCATAAAAAATTAAAGATGTAATCAATTTGTTTTCACTTTAATAGTTTCACGATTTTTGCACGAAGACACTTATGTATATGTCTTAAGTTTTTGTGGTTTCATGCTAGAGGATTTAGTAACTTTCAAAGCGAATAACTTTGCTGGCTAGGGAAGAAGATGAGACAAATGGTCTAAGCAACTGGTTATTTTTCCCATTGTGAATAATAAATTAAAGATGAAATCAATTTATTTTCACTTTGATGGTTTCATGATTTTCGCATGAAGACACTTATGTGTATGCCTTAAGTTTTTCTGGCTTCATGTTAGAGGATTCAATAACATTCAAAGAGAATAACACTGTTGGCTAGGGAAGAAGGTGAGACAAATGGTCCGAGCAACTGGTTATGAATACTAAGGCTCCTAGAAACATACTGAGAAGACTATACTTTATTGTGATGGTAAATCTTTGACACGACGGTAGAATAGAATACCTCTATTGAAGGCTTACTCATTGGTACCATAACCATACAGTTGGTAGGACAGGGAACAACCAAGCTCAAGTGCTTGATATTGTTATTGCCATTAAATACTAAGACTCCTAGAAACATACTGAGGAGACTATACTTTATTGTGATGGTAAATCTTTGACATGAACATAGAATAGAATACCTCTATTGAATGCTTAATTATTGGTACCAAAACCATATGGTTGGTAGGACAGGGAACAACCAAGCTCAAGTGTTTGATATTGTTATTGCCATTCCATCTTTTACGAACCATTACAAACTCCTTTCAAAACTAGTAATACCAATAACTGCCCTTTCCATATTTCTTTCTAGTTTTCATTATTAAAATATTGAAATCTTGGATTCATTACTAGCCAGACTGGAAATCAACAAAAAAGTAACTCCCTTTTGGGCTCAAAATCAAGTTAATGAGATTGATAATCTTCTTAAGTAAGCTTCTAACCCCCTTCTACAATTCATGTTTACTAAAATTTTGACAGTCAAGATACACTAAAAATCGGGATTATAGGTTTACAAGGCATGTGGATCAACACCTATGAGAAGGTTGCTGCAATAAACATGTTTTGGATGAAAAGATAATGAAGTTACTTATGGATGGAATAAAGCACTAGACGCGGTACTATGGAAAGCAAACTTACCATGCTAAACAATATTTGCAAATTTTTTTAGTTATGTCAAAATAAATTAGACCTACTTGCACGCATGCATTTAATAAGTACCAATACTTGATTAAAATTTTTTTTCGACTATCCAACAACATACGTTCTCTTAGTGGATGCATGTGAAAAGATGTTCGCAAGGATTGCTTAAAAACCCCCACCCATCCCCCCCCCCTTTTTTCCCATAACTTAGGCCTTGTTTGGAAGCTATGTCTTTTGCCCTCTTTTTAATAAGCAAGTTTTTTTATTTTTTTACAATTTTGTCGATATTAACTCTTAAGAAACACCCCAAAATTTTTAAAATACACACTCAAAATAGCAAAAATACACAAGTTTTTTCTTCCCTTCCTCACTTCTTCTTCTTCATCCTCCTCACCTTAGACCACTCGCCTGCTGCCATCGGCACCACCGCTGTCGGCCACCACTCTTTCCCTTCTCTTCTTTTTTTTTTGCTTTTTTTTCCTCATCTCTTTCCTTTCTTCTCTCTCCACCCCTTCCCCCATAAAACTCCATACTTTATGCTGCATTTCTCCCTTCCTCCCCCCCACAATACCCCCTTCTTATCTTCTTTGCCCAATTTTTCCTCTTTAGAGAAAAATCCCCAATTTTCCCTTCTTGGATCATATTTTCCTCTTATAATAATTATTCAAATTTAATTTACAAAGGTTTTTTGGTTGATTGTCTATTGAATTTGTTTTTTAAAATAAATTTCATGGCCTGAAAGGCTAAAAATGGCCTAGAAGATAGAGAAAGAACAGATGGAATTCAAAGTCATATCGGAGATCGTCACGCCTTATATTAATAACTGCAGTGATACTGGAAATCTAGCGACGAATAATATGTGCTAGAAATTCTTCAATGCCACATCATCTGCCTCCACATTGTTGCCATTTTCATCAACATCTTCGTTCGTAACCTCCCCCGTAGTAGGAGCTAATAAATTCGGAGAGAAATCTCCTAGATCTAGCTCATCTAAGAGGCCGTCACCGAAGAGGATGACGAATCTAGTGGAAATAAGAGGAGATCTAAAGAACGAAATTAAGGAGACTTTATCTGCTCAAGCTACAGCTTCGGCAATGGTAGTAGTGGTTAGGAGGGAGGGAGAGAAAGAGAGAAAATAAAAAAGAGAGGGAAGGAAGAGTGGTAGCTGGTGGTGGCGCCGGGGGGATGGAAGGGAGGGGGAAGAAAGGGTCTACTATAGGGAGGAAGAAGAAAAAGGATAGAAAGAAAAAAAGGGAAAAAAGGAAGAAAAAAGGTTTTCAATTTTTTCAAACCCTAAATACACAAAAGTTTTCTATAATTTCTACAGTAAGTTATAGTAAAGTTTATGCAAACATTCAAAAAATATACCATCAAAATGGGCCCTTAGTTATTTGACATTTAGCACCGCATTTCAACAACATTAACTTTTTTGTTTGAGCAAGATGTCAAAAATATTTGTAACTGCTTCATAAATTATAATAATTTTAGGAATCTATTTATTTTGCATTTGGTTCCATATCATGAACATTTAATGGTTAAATATTTAATTTAAATAAACTTGATTCATCATTTGTTTGCACATTAGTGGCCATATTATTAGGTGAACATATGGAATTGTTCACATATGTAATATGGAATATGCATTTGATAAATGTTATAACACAAGTTATACTCAATTGCTTTTTTGAGCCAATTAGTTGGATTGCTAGTAGAGTTCTTGTATATTTAGTTGATTGTTATAAATTGGGGCTATTGAAGTTTCAAGAACTAAAATGTCTTAATGGTATTCATTTTCTAACAATGGTTTAGTGAAAAATCACTAGCTAATTGTGTGAGAGATGTGAATACCTATATATAGCTATCCTTTCAATATTTCCTTCTACTTTTCATTTTAAAAATGTACAAATTTGTAATTCATTACTAGCTATGTTATAGATTGGAAAAATGTGTAAAAATGTGGGTTAAAAAACCAATCAATTGGCATCGTACTCGTTGTCATTAATGCTTAAATATTTAAGGCTCTTTTGCATTTGCATTTTTTTTAACAAAAACCAATATTTGTGATACAAGTCTACAAAAATACTTTCCAAAAATCACCTTAAAATCACCCAAAAAAAAGTCACCACCAGCCACTACCCTCTTACTGCCACTCTCGCCCTCATGCCACTACCCTAATGACACCGGCATATCTCCTGTTTCCTTCTCCTTTTTTTCTCTCCATATATCTGACAAGGGTTTATTTTACGTATTTTTAGTGTGTTTTATTAGTTAATTTTGGTTTGATTATTTAGTTTTATAACTAAAATAACTAAGGTTTTGGTAAAAAACTACATTTTATGTTAAAGTGGCTAAACATTGCATTTTATGGATTTTTATGGTAAAAACTTCATATTTTGTAGGTTTAATGATTCAATCATCAAATGAAGTGCATTGAGAAGATATTTGGATGATTGAAGATGGATTAAAGTGGGGAAAATAAAATATGAAGTGTAAAAGGAAGAAATGCAATTTGAGGACAAAAATCAAGAAAAGTCAGCTATGACAACTCAGACACATTTTCGTATTTTGACTATATCAGGAGCTACAATGATCGGATCAAGGTGATCTTGGTACCATTTTGAAGCTAAGAGATATATCTACATTTGGTATGAAGACATCAAAGTCCAATTCATCCGTTTTCATAGTCCAAAAGTTGAAATACCGAAATTCAACTCAGCTGTCCAAAGTGGAAAACAGAGTTCCGACCAGTGTTTAGTATTTTGATCATATCTCAGTCTACAAAGCTCCGATTTGGATGATTCTTGAAGCATTGGAAAGCTAACTCAAATATCTACAACTTTGGTGTTTTGCACAAAAGCCAGTTCGGCCTGCATCATGGAGAAAATCGCAGTTGAAGTAAGGACAAAGTGAAAACGCGAGTGCACAAAACGCGAGTTGTAGACGCGTTTTGTAAAGGCGCGTTTTCTGGCCGAAATTCTGCAATTTGCTCAGTCAATTCTCTTGTGTTCATACCACTTTCCAGCTATAAGTTGCAAGAGAATTCGGTGCACATGCTTCAGAAGACAAAAGGGCAGACAAGGTGGCTTATTTTCAAGTCAAAAACATTTGTTATTGACTATCCTAACAAAGTTGAGATTTGGGAATCAAAATGTGGAATTTGACTTGGAAAAATGGAGCTCTTAAGCAGTTTATATGCAGAGACATTTTGGGTGGTCTGAATAGGGGGAAATATACGGGAGAAGCTTGGAAGTGCAGAAATGTAGTTTTTCCATTCTCTTAGTATTAGATTAGTGTAGTATAGTTTAGCTAGTTAGTTCATCCACTCTTGTATATTATCTAGATTAGGATGAAAATGGAGATGAAGAAGGCAAGGTGATGAGCTCAAGTGACATGGGTTACATTCCTTTCCAACTCTTTATCTTTTGTATTTGATTCCAAGTTTAGCTAATATACAAGTTCTGGATTTTATATTTAATATGTGTTTTTAAAGTTTATACCTTGGGTTTGGTTGAACTTCCTATGATTGTTAGTGTTTATTATTTGGCTATTTGATTGCTAGTATTTGAGCAAGTTATTTAGCACTTTGGCTCTTGAAATCATGATTAATCTGGTACCATTAATTCTGATTATCTAAGGTGTTATTTCTGCAATGAAAATTGAGATTTAACATTAGTTCAAGAAGTACTAAACATAGGGAGTACACTCACGAAAGTAGAGGTGCACCTATGTGGTTTTTAGTGATTCATTTCATGTAATTTCACTGAAGAAATGAACTTGTAGCTAATTTCATAACCATGAGAATAGGTATGGATTAGTTATAAGTATAATTGATTCACTACGAAAGTAGGATTCAAATGCATAAGGAAATTACACCATAATTAGCCTAGATGTAGTATTCAATGATCCAAATATAATACTTGCATGAGTAGTTAGGGATACCACAACCTAAGGAGCTTTTATTTGTTAATTTCTTGTATAAGTGCAGTAGGTTAAATTTCTTATCATTAATTGATAGTCTAAATAATAGAGAAACTTTAGTAATACCGGTAATTGTTCACTCTTCCTTGTGGGATCGACCCGATATATACCCTAAACTACTAGTTGATCTGTATACTTGCAGTGAACGGGTGTAATTCGGTATTTTTTAGCTTGCACGTATGTAAAATACCCGTCAAGTTTTTGGCGCCGTTGCCGGGGAAGATTTGGCAATATCGGTGTGAAGAGTAACTTTATTAGTTTAGACATTTTATTAGTTATTGTGTGAATGTTATTTTCTGTCATTTTAGTATTTTCTGTGTGTATGCATTTTATCACCTATTCTTCTTACTAATTTTGCTCTTAAGTTGTTTAAAAGCAATTTTAGGTGATGAGGAGGATAGGTCAATTTGGAGGACAAAGCTTGAGAAATGAAAGATTGGCAATGGATGGTTACCTAGTGCAAAGCTCCTTCAACAGAGGTAACCAAGAAATTACTGAGGGTATGTCTTTTAAAGATGGTTTGAAGTGCTTAAAGGCAAAATTTGATGTAATTATGTTACAAGTTCAAATGGACACAATTACGCATGAAATTGAGCAAGGGAGGAATTTTAATACTTTTAATTCTTATCATGTGATTTGTGACTTGTGTGGAGGTTATCATGCTACTAATACATGTATGCAAGCACAAAATGTGGATTATTATGATGAATTAGAGCATTACAATCCTTGCTTTGATCGATATAGTGCTAATTTGAGCAATTCTTCTGCTTATGGTTGGAATAATCAATGTATTTATAGTAATTTTTCATATTTTTACGATTACCAACCGGAATGTGTCCAATATGAATCAAAACCATCTTGGGAGTTAGCAATAGAAAGAGTAGCTAATGATTTTAAACCATCTTGGGAGTTAGCTATAGAAAAATTAGCTAATGTGACTTTCGACCGTTTTGATAGGATTGAGGAAAGGATAGATGAATTGGCTTCTCACTTTGGTAGAATACAAGATCAATTACATGTATTGTGTGAAGTTATTTCTTCTAATAATTTGCAAAATGATCCTAGCATGAATGGTGGGAATGTTGTATGTGAAAATGGGTTACATTTTGATGAAAATGATGAATTTCAATTGTGTTTCAATGAGCAAATGTCCATTTCACATGATAATATCTTTGGAACTAACTTTGAACCTCAAGAGGTAAGTTTTAATGACTCATTTTTCACCCCTCTTGAGGAGTGTATAAAAAGTACAGGTTTTAAAGATATTCCTGCCCAAGATACTTTCATAACATTTCCTTTGGTAAGTTCTCAAGTGGTGCATATTCAAGGTAATATCTATGAAACACTTGGAATATGTGAGTCACTTCCATTTCTCACATCATTAGAACATGTGGCTTTCGCGATAAAGCCACCTTTTAATGATCCACCACGGCCTAAAATGGTGGATTATTCGTTAACTAAGGCTCCTTGAAAAAAAAGGTGAAATAGTCAAGCTATTGACTTTAAAGAAGCGCTTATTGGGAGGCAACCCAATGTTTGTTTAAGTTCATGTTACTTTGGAGTGATTTTATGTTTAAAGTATGAGTTTGAGTTATTTTGTTATTTTTCATTTGTAGGTTTTGGAAATGAAAGCAAAAGTGACCAAATGAGGTGAAAAAGGCGAAATTTGATCAAGGAACTCAACCCCTCGATTTGAGTAATTGTTGTTTTTGATTCGTTACAAGGGGTTAAAATGCATATTTTGATCATTTTACATGTGCATGTATTGAGTATTTTAGCAAAGGAATGATCTATGATGCATTTTGAGTAATTAGGGTACCTTTTGTAATTTTGCAAAAGTTGAATTTCTGCTAAAATTTGCAGCAGAAAACGTGTTTTTCAAAGAAAACGCACCACAAAGTCGCGTATTCAGCTAATCGCGTTTTCAATTCTGCGCCTGCAGAAAAGAAAACGCGCCTTAAAAACGCGACTATAAGGCGCGTTTTTAAGAATACTCGCGTTTTACAGCCTGATCAAAAATAAAAAACGCGCCTTCAAATACGCGACTCCAAGTCGCGTTTTATAACACAGTCGCGTTTTGGATCCTGCAAGATATGTGAAGAAACGCGACTTCACAAAACGCGGCTTGGTGGCGCGTTTTCATGAGTCGCGTTTTCGGAGCAAAAAAAAAAAAATGCAGATTCCTTGATTATCTTTTTTCTTCTTTTCCTCATATATTTTCTTGTACCTTCAGTTGCTTATTGTGTATTTTCTATAGGTACATCACCACCACAAAGGCTTAGGAATTACGGATCGCCGTTATATGTTTATTAAGCCTTTGTTATCACTTTTGTTTCTCATTTTTCATTTTTAGGATTACATCATTAATGGTTATCCAATGAAACTCATGAAGCGTTGGAGACACACGGACAATGGATTTTGAAGCTTCATATTCAATCGCAACAATAGGGGAGTATTACTTTTCTTTATCTTGATTTTCCTTTTTACACATTGAGGACAATGTGTATGTTAAGTGTGGGGGGAGAATTGAGATTATATACATTGTATGTGATTGAATTATTAGTTGCAAATATTGGACTTGTGTTAAAATTCAAAATTTTTCTAAAATCTTGTCCAAAATTGCAAACTTGTCCCAAAAAGTTTCATATTTTTTCGATTTTATCCAAGGGGTAACAAGTTCCATACCATTAGTAGTTCAAATTCCTTCTACATTTGAGATAAATATATATGATTTGGAAACTTCTTTTCTCATTTAACTTGGAAATGACTATTATGTGATTATAATTTTGCATTTGTAGGAAAATATATCTTGTGAAGTGGAGAAAATTATGCCTATATTTTTTTGCATATTTGATGAAATTTCTTTTCTTTATTGGATTTTATAAGTTAAGTGATAAATATGGTCAATAAGTGCAATACTCTTCTCATGATTATTTTTTTTAGAAAATTATTATTCTCTTTGCTATAAAAAAAAAAGAAAAAAAATGATGAAAAATGAAAAAAAATGAAGAAAAAGAGAAAAACAAAAAACAAAAGAAAAAAAGAAAATAAATAAAAATTCTTCTACTCCAATGATTCTTGTACTTAGTAACCGGGAGTCTTCATCTACAAATGTCGACTTTCGCGTAAAAAGGTACTTGAATTAAGAGTATGCAAAGCAACTTGAGTATGTGAAGTGTTGAGTAACCGGAGGTTGGCATCTACAAATGTCGACACTCGCGTAAAAAGATACTTTCACAACTTAAGTAATATTTAGCTATATTATATAAATAAATCCCTCTTTAAGTTAAATAAGAAGATGATTATGGGTTTAGGAAGCATATTATTGACCATATGAGTTACTTACTTGTAAGATTGGGTAAGGATGAAAAATTGATTTGAATTTGTTATAATGACGGTATAATTGGCTCTCCTTTACTTGATATTATGAGTACTTGAACTTAATTGAATAATTGCATAATGGTTATTTACTTTGTTTTGAGGAAATGAAGTTGAAATGCTACATATGTTTATTTTCAAATTTTGGATCATTGTTGGTTTGTATTTTTATTGCTTGAGGACAAGCAATGGTTCAAGTGTGGGGGTATTTGACAAGGGTTTATTTTACGTATTTTTAGTGTGTTTTATTAGTTAATTTTGGTTTGATTATTTAGTTTTATAACTAAAATAACTAAGGTTTTGGTAAAAAACTACATTTTATGTTAAAGTGGCTAAACATTGCATTTTATGGATTTTTATGGTAAAAACTTCATATTTTGTAGGTTTAATGATTCAATCATCAAATGAAGTGCATTGAGAAGATATTTGGATGATTGAAGATAGATTAAAGTGGGGAAAATAAAATATGAAGTGTAAAAGGAAGAAATGCAATTTGAGGACAAAAATCAAGAAAAGTCAGCTATGACAACTCAGACATATTTTCGTATTTTGACTATATCAGGAGCTACAATGATCGGATCAAGGTGATCTTGGTACCATTTTGAAGCTAAGAGATATATCTACATTTGGTATGAAGACATCAAAGTCCAATTCATCCGTTTTCATAGTCCAAAAGTTGAAATACCGAAATTCAACTCAGCTGTCCAAAGTGGAAAATAGAGTTCCGACCAGTGTTTAGTATTTTGATCATATCTCAGTCTACAAAGCTCCGATTTGGATGATTCTTGAAGCATTGGAAAGCTAACTCAAAGATCTACAACTTTGGTGTTTTGTACAAAAGCCAGTTTGGCCTGCATCATGGAGAAAATCGCAGTTGAAGTAAGGACAAAGTGAAAACGCGAGTGCACAAAACGCGAGTTGTAGACGCGTTTTGTAAAGGCGCGTTTTCTGGCCGAAATTCTGCAATTTGCTCAGTCAATTCTCTTGTGTTCATACCACTTTCCAGCTATAAGTTGCAAGAGAATTCGGTGCACATGCTTCAGAAGACAAAAGGGCAGACAAGGTGGCTTATTTTCAAGTCAAAAACATTTGTTATTGACTATCCTAACAAAATTGAGATTTGGGAATCAAAATGTGGAATTTGACTTGGAAAAATGGAGCTCTTAAGCAGTTTATATGCAGAGACATTTTGGGTGGTCTGAATAGGGGGAAATATACGGGAGAAGCTTGGAAGTGCAGAAATGTAGTTTTTCCATTCTCTTAGTATTAGATTAGTGTAGTATAGTTTAGCTAGTTAGTTCATCCACTCTTGTATATTATCTAGATTAGGATGAAAATGGAGATGAAGAAGGCAAGGTGATGAGCTCAAGTGACATGGGTTACATTCCTTTCCAACTCTTTATCTTTTGTATTTGATTCCAAGTTTAGCTAATATACAAGTTCTGGATTTTATATTTAATATGTGTTTTTAAAGTTTATACCTTGGGTTTGGTTGAACTTCCTATGATTGTTAGTGTTTATTATTTGGCTATTTGATTGCTAGTATTTGAGCAAGTTATTTAGCACTTTGGCTCTTGAAATCATGATTAATCTGGTACCATTAATTCTGATTATCTAAGGTGTTATTTCTGCAATGAAAATTGAGATTTAACATTAGTTCAAGAAGTACTAAACATAGGGAGTACACTCACGAAAGTAGAGGTGCACCTATGTGGTTTTTAGTGATTCATTTCATGTAATTTCACTGAAGAAATGAACTTGTAGCTAATTTCATAACCATGAGAATAGGTATGGATTAGTTATAAGTATAATTGATTCACTACGAAAGTAGGATTCAAATGCATAAGGAAATTACACCATAATTAGCCTAGATGTAGTATTCAATGATCCAAATATAATACTTGCATGAGTAGTTAGGGATACCACAACCTAAGGAGCTTTTATTTGTTAATTTCTTGTATAAGTGCAGTAGGTTAAATTTCTTATCATTAATTGATAGTCTAAATAATAGAGAAACTTTAGTAATACCGGTAATTGTTCACTCTTCCTTGTGGGATCGACCCGATATATACCCTAAACTACTAGTTGATCTGTATACTTGCAGTGAACGGGTGTAATTCGGTATTTTTTAGCTTGCACGTATGTAAAATACCCGTCAATATCACCCTATTTCACTAAACCTCAACCCATCTCTTCACCTTTGCCCCTCTCTTCCCTGCTACCAAGGACAAACCAAGATTTTAGCTTGATAGGAAGGGTCAATAGAGTTAAAGAAAAATTGGTACTTAAAATAGGTTTGACGGAGCTAGAAAAATCAATGTTTGATTAGATAGTCAAAAGTCACTTTTTTGTGGAGTTGGTTTTTAACTAATGGTTTAGCTAATGAGTGCCCAATCAGCACTAGCTATGAGAGGGGTCTTAAATGTTAGTTTTTCGGGAAAAGTACAAGTAATTTGAAAAAGTGTCTAAATGTAGGGGTGCAATAATTGTGATTATATTCACTTAGATGGTAATTTAAGTATAATTTAGATGTGTTAATGAGAACTCCATTAATAAAAACTTTTAACTAAATACCCAACTTGTATAGTATAGAGTTTCCTTGGTTGATGATATTTTAAAGTTACACTATTGACTAATTATAACTAATACAAAGAATCAACTAAGATCCACTTTCGATCCGGTCATGGTTACACTCTCAATCCACTGTCCCTCTAGATCCGGTCGTGGTTGCCATCTCTTTCCTCCTCTATCCTTTCTTTTCGTCCCTCTGTTACCCTCCTTTCTACAGTCCCTAAACCTACCTAAATCATACTCGATCTAGTTGTAATTATAAGTTGGTCGGAAGGATAGAGGGCTGTGCTACCTTTCTCTCCCAATTTGGTCATAACTACAACAAGATTGGTAAGACAGAGGGCCACGACACTAGGAAAACAAAAGTGTGAATTGAGGGAATGGAGGAGAAATAAGGAATTGTGGGAGATCGAGAAAAAAAATAGAGAGTAGCAGGGAAAATAAAAAGGAAGGAACAAAGAAAGAGATAGTGAGAGGAAGAGGAAAGAAGATGTGTCCAGCAAAGGATGGAGGAGAAAAATAGTGAAGTATGAAAGGGAGTTACCTGTGGTAAAGAGGGTGATAGTGGGTGGTCAAAGAAGAGGTTGGATGGTATTTATAAGACAATTCAAAAAACACATGTATGTTAAAATCTTTATATATTGTACAGTTGTAATAAAGTTTTTCAATAACATCCTTGAAACAACTTAATCGATACGGATCCCAAGTTTGATAAACTTATTAGTTTGCCTCCTGCTTGCACATCAACGACCTACATTATTAGGTGCATTTATATGCACTTGTTGACATTATTTGCAATTACTTATGAGACAATTAATTGGTTAGGTGGTTGCATACATGAATATTTATTTAATGGTGAAATATTGTGCCTATCTAAGTTTCAAGAGCAAATAGATCTTACTTTACATGATATTTATTTTTGTGGAACAAGTAGTGCAAAATCATTAATTGCATTAAAGATGTTTGCATCAATTAAAATTCTTTGAAGATTTCTTTATAGTTGTTTTTTTTCTATGTATTCAAATCTCGGAATCATTTTTGACTAAATTAGATATCGATTAAAAAAATCTTATCAATCAAATACAAGTCAATTAGATTCCTAGTTTATATTGGTAAATGCGTAAACCATCCCTTTTAAAAAAAAATAGATTATGTTATTAAACGGAAAAACCAAAGTTACAAGCGTCCATGCTTAAACTAGCCCTCCCTCACAACAACCTGGCGGAGGGATGGCACTCCTAGCCTATCTAGAAACAAAGCTCCTCGCGCTAAACGAGGCAAATCTGAAACTGCCAAATATATATCGTCACGGGCCTGCTGACAACCAGAATTTGCCAATATATCCGCGACTTGGTTCGCCTGACGGTAACAGTGAAGAATTCGAGGAAAATGATGCGCCACCCCCATCAACTGCTGCACCTCCGTGTGAATGCCCCATGGGCAACTTACTAAGCGATTCAAGATACGAACTAAAACCAACGAGTCCAGTTCAACGTCAAAGGGATCGATGCCCCTCTGGAGACACAACAATGTGTAAACCATCCCTAAGAGTAATGTCTAACAAAATTACGATTGTAGATTCACTTCTACCATGCTAACTATTATTCAAAAAATTTTAGTTATGCAAAAATAAATTGGACCAATTTGTGCATGTCCAATAATTAAAAACCTCAAAGTCAATTGCATACTTCCAACAACAATAGTTTTTGTTTGAGGAAAATAATGATAAAGTTGCATTAGCGTTTGCTTAAAATCTTTTTCCTTTTAACTTTTTCTTCTTTTCATACTTTAACTATTCAAAATTTATCCCCACATCAACATTAAATTATGTCGTCAAGAAAAATGATAAAAATACATCTAATGGTCATATAAGATTTTTCAGTTGTGATTTTGAGAATCCACCATTTAATACTTACCAGCCTTTAGTGCATGGCAAGTTTTTAAATTTGTTATCAAAGCTGCACCATATCAAGTTTCAGGTTAGGGCAATCCTTATTTTCTAATTTCAATTTCCACTTTTTTATTTTTAATTACAACTTAGACGTTAGGGTATCTGCCCCAAAATTAGACTCTTCTGTCATCTCAAACACTCCATGTATTACGTAGGCACAAATTCCAACCCACTTGAGTGTTGAAGCGTCTCCTATCTCACACTTACCCAATAAATAACAGTCACAGAAATTCCTAATTTTGTGGCGCGTGCATGATACGTGTTAATACCCACATTTGACTAGGGTTACACATTTGGCTAATAGATACTAATAAGCCTTATACCTTAATACCTAACTGGCAGTTTCCTATTGGTTGATCCGTTTATCTCTCTCCCCTGCTATAAATTCACATGCAAAATGCATTAATTATAACCTCAACTGGAAAAACATAAGTTAAAACGAGAAAAACAAAAGTACTTTGGAAAAAATGCAATAAAGAAACAAGAAAGAAAAGAAAGAAAGAAAGGCTTCTCTTGCTAGTTCTATGACTACAAGCTGCATAGTACTTTATTGTCTCTTCTGTATTTGAAAAAATATCAATTAAATATTTTATTTTCACTCTCTACTATTTTTGTTCACTTCCAAGGCTAAAACTAGTAAATTCATGGTTATGTTTCACCCTTTAATTCACCTACGATTTTAGATCAGTTTATGAGTTTTACATATTTTTTCTTGGCCCATTTTTTTATTGATTGATGATAGGTCTTCTTGGGAGTTGTTGCAAGGAAAATATTTCTAAGTCTGACAAGGGTTGTTTTGATCAAATAAAACTTAATTTCTCCGATATATGGTTTCTCATCTATTTCTCATGCTTAATTTAATGGATTTTGAGAAAGATAATTGGGTTTTTTCCCCTTTTGGTGATTTTGTGCGGGCCTTTTTTAGCTAGGTTTTGAGCTGATTTTTCCTTTACATTGTATAGATCATAGTTTTAGAGTGGGTCCATGCTATTTTATGTGAGGTGTTAATTTATGTTAGCTTTCCTTTATGACTGAAAGATTAATCAAATTACTCGATACTTGAAATGAATTTAGTTTACTAAAAGTTCATTCGAACTTGGTTCACCAACTAGTCTAGTAAAACATAACAATTTTGCACCTGACACCTTTTCTATGACAAATTAGGTGAATAAGGAGAACTATATCTTTAAATCAATTTTTACTATATTTACGAATTTGCAACTTGTTTACTATTGCCTTGTCTTGCACATAATATCATATAAAATTCCAAATAATTCTAACCTAATTTCTTCAAATAAAATTCACAACTTGTAGAAGGACATCATATATATGATACATTTAGTATCTATTTAACCTAATATAGTCATCAATGTATGAGATTTTTGTAAGAGATTATATATAAGATGATATAAATACCACAACATAAAAAATTTTGTCAGGTGAATTGTCAAAATATGTGATTTAGACAACATTTAACATGTAAAATTGATGTCAATGTATATTATTAGTTCTCTGAATTGTACATATGTTGTACATGAAAAAAAAATTTCGTCAGTTTTAATGGATTATGCCATTTGTTTCATGGCTGACAAAATTATGTTACACAACAATTTCCCTCTTGGTGCAGCTATCTTGCCTATATTCTTTAGACATGGACAAAAATAATATTGTAGTGGAAGAAATTCCCCCACCCAAGTGTGGCACATGCTTGACACGTGTCAATGCATACATTTGACTATGGTTATATTCTTGTGAAGATCACTGTTTTAGAGTGGGTTTTTCTTTTTTGTGTGAGGTGTTAATTTATGTCATTTGGACTTCATTTCTTACCTAGTTTCAATTATTTCTATTCATTTCTTGATTAGGATTGAATGATGAATCAAACTATTTGATACTCGAATCAAACTTGATTTAGCAAGAGTTTATTCGAACTTGATTCACCAATTAGTGAAGTCAAACTTGACAGTTTTGCACCTAACACTTTTTGTACGATGAATTAGGTGAATAAGGAGAACTAGTTATCTTTAAATTAGTTATTTACTATATTTACCGATTTGCAACTCTTTTACCATTACTTTGTCTTGTATATAATATCATATAAAATTTCAAATAATTCTATTCTAATTTCTTGAAAAAAAAAACCCACAACTTGTAGAAAGACATCATATATATGACACATACAATATCTGTTAACCTATTGTAGTCTTCGATGTATGAAAATATTTAAGACATTCTAGATAAGATGACATAAATGCCACAACATAAAAAATTCATTAGGCGAAGTGTCAAAATATGCAATTTAGAGAACATGTAACATGTCAAATTGATGCTTAGGTGGCGTTTGGTTCGTACATCGGAATCGGATTCGGATTCGGAATCGGATATCCTGAGTTTGGAATGAAGTCATTCATTCCAATACATTTGTTTGGTTCAAGTACCTGGAATGTGTATCATTACTATAGTTGATGTTTCGCTCATCGACTCTTTTGAAATAGAATATAATAAATATATTATAAACCACATCGTAAATGATAGTTATTGGCTCTTTGTAAATGGGATTTAAGAAATTTTCACTAATTAAATATATTAGTATAAATGTATTAGTAAATTTAGTCTAACTAATTAATAATTTCTATTAGTAAACATGTATAATTATTAGTATAATTGATAATATTAATTATATTACATAAATTAATATACATTATATAATACATATAACTAATAATATTATTGTTATAAGTTTGTAACTAATTAAATTAAATATTATATATATAATTAAATATAAATATATAATTATAATTATATAATATATACAAATATTAATTATACTACTATTTTATATAAATATAATATATATTACATATTAAATATAGTTATTATTATATATTATTATATTTAAAATTATAATTATAATTATAATTATATAACTTATTAATATTACATTCATTTATATATTATAATTATATGCACATATAATATACATTTATAAATATACATATATATTATAAATATATTATTATATAATATTAATAAATTTATAATATATATTATATAGGTATAATTATATTTAACTAAATAATTATAATATATAATTATATAATATAATAATATCATTATTATAATTTTGTAACTAATTAAATTAAATATTATATATATAATTAATTATAATTATACAAATGTTATAATATAAATATATAATTATAAATATATAATATATAAATATTAATTGTACTAATATTTTATATAAATATAATGCATATTAATATTAGATATAGTTATTATTATATATTAATATATTTAAAATAATAAATATAAATATAATTATAATTATATAATTTATTAATATTATATACATGTATATATTATAATTATATGAACATATAATATACATTTATAAATATGCATATGTTATAAATATATTATTATATAATATTAATAAATTTATATTATATAAATATAATTATATTTAACTAAATAATTATAATATATATTTATATAATATACTAATATTATAATAAAATATTATAATTGTAATATATTATATATGTATATATTATAATATAAATATATAATATATATAAATATTAATTATACTAAATATTATGTAATTATAAAATTTTGGAATCATACTTGGGTTTTGGACAAAACCCACCCTTTTACTAGGGAATGGAGAGATGCCAAATTTTTAGAAATCATTCCAAAATTTCAATTCCCATACCAGTGAACCAAACACCAGTTATGGAGTTTATTCCATTACTTCATTCCGATACCCTTTTACCAAACGCCCCCTTAGTGTATATTATCAGTTCTCTGAATTGGTCACACATATTTTATGATTTTTATATTGGTTTCCAATCTTTTTAAACACTCTACATAAAAAAAAAAATGCATTGCTTAACATTATTCCGATATGCAGCAAAAGATATTAAACACTAATATTTGTGACCGTGACTAATACCACAATAGCTAACCATTTGAATCGATCTCACCTTATGTGCGTCTAGTCAGTTTTCATTGCTTAGGTCATTTGTTTCATTTCATGGTTGACAAAATTATGTTTAGAACAAATTTCCTCCTGGTGCAACTGTTTTATTTGTTTCCTTTTGAACATGAAGAGAAATAAAAATGCCGTGGAAGGAATTTCTCCACCCAAGTCTTCAGGATCTCTTGTACAAATTAATTCAATTCATATAGAACTACCAATAACTCCAATGGAGGTTAGGCAGCCTGAAAATTGTGATGAGAACTTTGGAATGCAGTAAATAAATTTTTTTCGTCTATGTAACCACTACAACAAAAATGGCCTTTAACGGCATTTAAAAGTGTCAGTATAGATAATCTAACCTGACACTTTATCTATCCTCACACCTAGGGCGAGTGTTGTCCCTTCCAATGTGGGGATAGACTCATACTATTCAACATGTCAGGAAAACTATGCTGTTATAACATCTCATCTGCCAACAAAAATCCCTTTTCTTGATAATTGAAAGTGTCAGGATAGGTATAGTACAACATTAGAATATCGAATTCTATGCTGACACTTTTAACTGCCAGGAGTTTTTTTATCTTTTTTTTTTTGATATAGAAGCAACCTGCAGGTAGTGCTCCCTGCTATACATTCCGTCAATCAGAAACCCAAAGGACTTGTAAAATTATCCCAAAGAACAGAATGCATATAGTAATCTAAAAGCAAAAGTCAATACTCAAATATAATTTGTTGAACTAAAAGTAAGTAACAAGTACTAACATAACAAATCCCTAACAAATACAAACTTGAAAGATTCTCATGTGCACTAACTTAAAAGATTCTCTTGTGCACAAACTAAAATATTCTCATCCCTAGCAAGTAGAAAGAACTTGCAGTAGCTTCCAAACTTTCCAATGAAATGAGAGCCTTCAGTCATAACCTGATATCTTTTGTGAGCCATCATTATTCTGCAAAGAAAGACCAGAAATAAAAAAATAAATTAAAGATATCAGCACCTAGCAATTATGTTCTAATGTAAAGTAACGATACCAAACAGGATTCATTTCATTCGAAATAAAGTTGATTGCTGAATAGCCAAATTTTGGTACCAAGCAGGTTTGCAAAACTTAACTGGCAAAAGCAAAGGTGATAACGCAGGTTATATTTTCTTGTATATCAAAAGGTTTTGGAATAACACACTGATCCAGTTGCCATCATTGCACTGAAATTTCTACTTGCTATCACCAAACATACTACTAAAGCAGCAAACATACTAAATAAAGAAGAAGAATGACCAAAAAGATAGATGTCATGATTGAAATTACCCCCCTTTAGAAGACTAGAATTTATGAATCTAGATGTAATTTTATCCTTTGGCTTAGCAATGAATTCGAACGTTTGACATAACAATCTGGGGAGAAAATGTGAAAAAGCAATACCTCTTCTTTGAAGTTTAGATCATAAGTCTTGTCTTTACCATAAAACTCAGAAGCAGCCACATCCATCCCAATCACAACCTGCAGCAATTTCAAACTCTTCAAACTGATTTCAATACAGACTTGTTGAAATAAACCATACCACAGACAAGCACCCATCAAATAAGTTCAATTAGGATGTTCAAGAAAGCAATGGTGGACCCATGCCAGAAGTACCATTCATTTTTTAGGCAAATATCTCACTTCCATTCTCACTCACCATTTCCCTTTATTCCCCAACGTATTTAGCCAAAGAGGGGAAAATACCAAAAAACAAAAAAAAATCTTCAATTGAGTGTACAGATGAGTTTAATTGACAAGCTTATGTAGCTTAAAAAATTGGATAATATGAAAACTAGCAATAAATGAAGTCCACTAACCTCTAACCGAAAGGCACGTTCCTCATTGTTTCCCTTCTCTGTGCAACATCTTAATTGCAGCCACGGTGCCATCACTCAAAATCCCTCTATACACTACCCCATACCCTCCATTTCCTATCACATTTGCTGCACTAAATTTGTTTGTTGCAATCTCAAGCTCTGTGTAAGTAAAAACTTGTACACCCCTAAGCTTGGATGCAGCCTGCTTCCATACAAACATCCGCCTTTGACATCTGCTCCATTTTCACCAGCAAAACATATACCCATAGCATTCAAGAACAGTGTAACCAGTATAAACATCCATTCCAATACTTACTTTACCAGTGTAACCAGCTTTAGCAATAGCTGTTTTAAGCAATTCAAGACCTTCCTTGTTCTCCTGAAATGTCAAAGTCACAAAGTTGTAAAATATATGACAACCGAATTGAACAATGAACAGGAAGCATATTAGCAAAATGCCATGAACTAACCTGGATATTAGAGCAATGTCACCCTCATCACCAACATTTGTTGCATCTTGGCCATACTTCTTCTTAATTACAGACTGAAGAAAGAGATCAGCAATAAACAAGCATATGTCAAAGCAACAGAAACACATCAAATGCGCTCACAGATATCAAACATTAAAGTTGACCACTAAAAGCAAGCATATATACTCCAAAAAACATGACTTCTATTTTAAGTTCAAAATAGAAGTCATCTCTAAGAAATCCCCACAACCAGCTTGATATGATAAAAGGAAATCAATCAAACGAACAAGAAATGTAGGCCACTAACTCTCACTCCTCCTCAGCTATTTGCCCCTTCTCACTGACATAGATACCATCAAGGAACTTCCGGATATCTTTGTTCTTCACATGGCATTTTTGTCCACAATAAGAAAACGTTGTATATTAGCTATCCAGCCAGATGAACTACATTTTAAAGACAAGTGACAAGGAACAAAACTTGTAGATTCAAATGTCATAAATATGGCACAGAGTGACTCTTACTTGGTTTATCAGGGCAGCAGATCGGGAAACAAGCTCAATGTCATTGCTATCCAACACCAATTCATCCTTAACCTTCTCAGACCGGATAACAGTGACTTCTTCAAGCATATCCACCTTACTCACCCGATGCAGAAAACATCACACATTACAAAATGTTCCCTATCAGAAATTTCAAGCAATCTCAACATGCATAATGGGGGCAACCCAATGGAAGCAATTCCACAATACCTCTCAGAGTCTAACAATATTGGTCTAGTAGAAAGGTTCAACCATGACCCAGTCAATATTAATTAGCCTCAATAACACTGGTCTACAGATGTTGCAGCAGAAATCCTCGAAGAAAGAACAAGGCAGAAAAAAAAAGAAAAAAAAAACCAAAATATAGTATGTTTGGTAAAGGAAAGTAATTACTTCATTTAAAGTCAAACCATAATGACAATAGCATCTACTACCCATTTCTATGAATTAAAGACGCATATAGTATTACTAGCACTAAAACTATTACCACGGATCTCCAATGACTAGTGAGACAAACAAAATGATTCCAAACGCAGTACAATCACATAACAACCAAACAGGATACTAAAATTGACAATGTAATCAACAGGTAAGCAAACCAGATAAACAATTACCGAGCAAACCCAGATGAATTATCTAGCAACCTCACACAACCCAACCACGAAATGCCCAAGTTGGGGATCATTCTGGCCTTAGTTGGCTTAATTCTCAAATTGAAGGGTCAAAAGCATCTAACAATAAGCCTAGAAATGAACAGACACAAAGCACTGGTAGTCTGGCCCATAAACTCTGCTCAAATACACACTCAAACCAGAGGGAAAGAGGAAGAGCTCCTCCGCACAAGTCTAAGTCCTCTTACAGTATCAAGAAATTCTAATCAAATCAACAAAATTCACATGTGTGAAAATATAAAAGAAATCAGAAATAACAAATCTAAAGAGATAAGAAAAGACCCAAATATTCATCATGCTAGTAGAATAGTAGATACCTTCTTCTCACCAAGGAAGTTGCGGATCTCAATAGAACGGTTGGAGTTGGTGATGGAGGCGTTGATTGGGAAATGTGCATAGACGAATCTCATCTTGTAGCAGTAGCCCTTGGTAACGTCGGTGATGAGGTTCTCGACGTGGCTGAGGGCAGTTCGAATTGCGGCAGTGGTCTTGCAGGAGCCGAACCAAGTGTCGACCTTGAGCTTCCTCTTTCCGGTGACCTCATCGGTGATGAGTTGGAAGTCGAGGTTGAGATGCTTGAAGTTGCGAGTAAGCTTCCTGCGTGGTCCCTCCACCTCGATCTGCTTGGCTTTCATCTTAATCTTAACACCGCCAGGAATATCCATAGTCTCCAATGCTAGAATTGTCTTCATCTTGGACCATCGCTCACAGTAATTCCGCCTCTTCTTCTTTTTCGGAGAAGTGCAAAAGATTGGCAGCCAAAAAACCCTTACAAATCCATGAAGTTGAAAAGGGTGTTTTGGCCCGCCAAAATCAAACGATGCCGTTTTGTGTCTTTCTTTTTTTTTGGTACACCTCACATTTTCTCAAGTGTCATGTTAAGTAGTCTAAAGGCACATTATTATTTTTATATCTGATAAAATAAAAAAAATTAGGGTATATATTATTGAGTTGATAATAAGTGTCATGATAAGAGTGCTATAATGGCACAAACCAGCAAATGTTCTTATAAACATGTCAGGAAAGGCCATTTTTGTTGTAGTGAACAATTTGTATGACTTGCAAGAAATTTTTAAAATCGAGGGTTTTCATTCAAAGGACATGCTAAGCTTTGTTCGTGCATGGTAATTTGTTTCTATTTGTATTGATACATAAATAGTTGCTAATGATAGCTTTGTTAAACTTCATAGATATAACATGAGTGCCGCCATGATAACAACCACCACTAATGCATTAAGACTTGGTGAACCTTGCCTCCCACCAATTTGCCACAATTAAATGTGGCCTTAGTTAAAAAATCCAGGCGAGTGCGTAGTGCACCCGTCTGGTCCGGTGGTGGTTTAGTCCCCTCCGGATTACCCCAAGACCTCTTCAGGCCCTCACCCTCCCCATAGTATAGAAAACTATCGTATCGAAAAAAAAAAAGAGTGTTGATGATAACCATGACCTTCATCTTTCTAAGCCACAGCACAAACTAAAATCTTAGCCATTCACTATGAGTATCCAAATTGGACCTTAGACTCAGAACAGTGGCGGATCCAGAATTTTGCTTAAAAGAAGCACGGACTAGAAAAACAATAAAATACTAAAAAACTATGATGGCTAAATTAAGAATCTTAAAGCACTTCAGGGACCAGGCTCAGTAATGTGGGCATGTCACCCAAGTGGGGGCGTTAAGTGTATGGAATCAGTTGTCTGCAACCAAAATAACTCCACATTCCACTACGTAAAAACTTCACAGGTAGCTTTGTTCAATGTATCCTTTTCAGCCCTGAAACCAGGCTTTTGATGTTCCCCTTTGCTTCATCAGAACAACTACTCCAAACCAAAATCCTTTATAAATATATAAGGAAATGCGAAATTTAATAAATATGAGTGTGTACATCAATTTTAAAAACTATATGTACTATATCAATGCACATTAGGCATCAATTCAAATAAGAATTCTTATTAACATGTGAAAAGAGGATTTCAAAATAATAAGATTATATAGCGTTTCAAATAAGACTTCAATGCATCATATAAGATTTCATTAGGCATCAATCATGAGGATAGTCTGTCTTTACATAAAATAATTTTTTTGACAAATTGCATAAATCAATATTACATTTTCTCGTAAATTTATTGCTTATAATGCTTTACATTTCTTTGCCATCCGCTACTTATCTTTTTGCTATATTTAAATCTAATGCCTTCATAAAAATGTAAAAAAAAAATGAAAAAAAAAGGAATCTCTATGCCTTGTACAAAGTGAACCTCCTAGGTAAATGGAACGCTTAATTCTTAAATAGTTACAATTTAATGTTGAAAACTCAAAATAGGTGTGTGAAGCAATTTATCTATGGTTTAACTAGTTTTTTCTATGTTTATAGGCATGCCTTTTTGCATGTGAAAAACAACATTGGAATTTTGCCTTACATTAGCTTGTTAAAACCTTTAATTGCATTAATTTGCCTTACATCTGTGCCATTGAATTTAGTGAAATTTCATTTCCCTTTTAGATTGTCTTCTAAACTCCTAACATTGCTCATATTCCCTTTTCTTTTTGCAACTATATATATGATGTCATAGACATAGATGCTGTTGGGTGTGGGCCAACCCATTTGTGGGCCAACCCACTTATGCAAAAGCTTGAGGGCTTCTCAAGCTTAAATAAAAAGCAAAAGCAGCCGCAAGAACAGATTCAAGCTTCGGTCCTCGTGCGAGAAAGAAAGGAAAAAAGGCCAGCTGCCACCTTTGAGTGAGACGAAGAGAGAGAAAGAGCTAGAGAGAGAGAGGCTTCAAGGTCTTGATTAGAGGGCGATTCGAAACCCGATTGAGACGAAATTTTACCCACGCGATCCTCTCGTCAAGCTTTCCTTATCTACCGATTCAGATTTCTGATTTTCTCTTCGTTTGGTAACACCTTTCCAAACTCACTTTTTTTGACAGTTATAGTTTTTGGGGGTAATTTTGTAGCAATTTGTTTGGTTGATATTGGTACTATTATTGTCGTCCGAATATTTCGAATAGACCTGTGTATTCCCATTATTGTGATAGTGAAGATTTTGACTGGACTAGGTCCCGTGATTTTTCCCAATTTGGGTTTTCCACGTAAGAATCTTGGTATCCTGTGCCTTTTAATTTTCTTGTATTTTATTATCACTGCTGGTATTATTACTTGGTGATTTGGTTTGTTCCTGTTTTTAACTGGTACTTGGGGAAAGAGAAATTTGTCCTGGGCTAACTCTGATATTTTGTGCCTGTACTGGTACCTCTTTTCCAACCAGTTGTATCAGAGCAGTCATGTTAGGCTGCTCATTTGTACTGGTTAAAAATGGATGATTCGGATAGTGGTTGCATGACAAAATTGAATGCCACTAATTATTCAATTTGGAAGCCTAGAATGAAAGACTACTTGTATTGTAGAGATTTGTTCGAACCTGTTCTAGGGGATAAAAGCAAACCAAGTGATATGAGTGATGAAAAATGGACCGTTATGCACATGAAAACTGTTGGCAATATTAGAAAATGGATTGGTCAAAGTATTTTTCAACATTTTGCCAATGACACCAGAGCTGATGTATTATGGAAAAAGGTTGAGAGTATGTATGAAAGGAAAATCTGTTTGAACAAGGCTAGCTGTTTGAAGCAGATTGCTCGAATGAGATATAAAGATGTGACTGAACACTTGAGTAATTTTCAGGGATTGATAAACCAGGCAACTACATTAAATTTGAATCTGGATGATGAAGTGCAGGCTTTATTACTATTCAACTCACTACCGGATAGTTAGGAAACCATGGTAGTCTCCGTCAGCAATTCAGCTCCGAATGGTGTGTTGACCATGGCTATTGCAAAAGAGGCCGTGATGAATAAAGAGTTCAGGAGGAAGGAACAAGGAATTGTCTATGAGACCCAGGCCCTAATGACAGAAAAGAAAGAAAGAAGAGGGAGAAGCAAAAGTAGAGGACCCTACAACAGGAATGACAAATCCAGAGGCAGGTCTGAATCGCGAAAAAATATTGCATGCTATTATTGTAAAAAGAATGGACATTATATGAAGGAGTGCAGAATCCTAAAACGGGAACAAACTGAGAAAAATGGTAAGGCAAAGGAAAAAGGTGATGAAAAGACTATAGCAGTTGCGACAGCTCATGATGATATGTTTGTGTTCTGTGATGATGGTCAGATGAATATTATTTATTATGACAGTGATTGGGTAGTTGATTCGGGTGCATCCTACCATGTTATTCCTCACAGGCATTTCTTCTCAACCTACACCGAAAGAGATTTTGGATATGTTAGGATGGTAAATGAGGTCGCATGCAAAGTGATTGGCATGGGAGACATATATTTGGATACAGATACAGGGTGCCAGCTGATATTAAAAAATGCTCGACATATTCCTGATGTTCGCCTTAATCTTATCTCTGCAGGAAAACTTGACGATGAGGGTTACCATAGCTTGCAAGGTGGAGGCAAATGAAAACTCAGCAAAGGAAATCTCATTGTTGCTAGAGGAAAGAAGCAGAATACCCTCTACTTAATGCAAGCCAAGTTGGGGAAGGGAAAAGTCAATACAGTTCGTGATTCATCAATTGACCTGTGGCATAGGCGACTTGGGCACATGGGTGAAAAAGGGATTCAGACACTTGTTCGCAAACAGCTTCTAACTGAAGTTAGAGGTAATGCACTTAAATCTTGTGTTGACTGCATTTATGGGAAGCAACACAGAATTGCATTCAAAAATTTTCTTCCATCTAGAAAATTGAATCCATTAGAATTGGTGCAAACTGATGTTTGCTATATGAAAGATAAGTCTCTTGGTGGTGCTGTTTATTTTGTAACTTTTATTGAGGGAAGCAAGGGAGAAGAGGAAAGAAAAAAAAGAAAAAAATTAGATAGACAGAAAATTATAAGCGAGGGAGAAGAGGAAAGAAAGAAAAGAAAAAGAAAGAAAGAAAAGAAAAGAGAAAAAAAATGGTTTTGGGTTTTTTTTAAATTGAAATTCCAAAATTTGAATTTTTGAAAAGAAAAACAAGGCTGAAGGTTTAAAAGGAAATTAATTTTATTTCCATTTCTCTTAAAATTTTTTTTTTTTGTAGAATTTAAATTTCAAAAATTTAATTGCTGAAATAATTTTATTTGTAAAAAAAAATTTCAAAAATTTCAAAAATAATAAAAAAAAGAATTTTTTTTTTAATTTAAAAATTTTCCTTTGTTTTTGGGTTGTTAAATATAGCGTGGGCACGCAAAAATTATAAAACGTCCACTGATCTCGAGAGGCACTAACACGGCGTGAGCACGCCAAGATTACACTTCCTACCAACGTCGTGAAATGTTGAGATTTTACCAACATGGCGTGGGCACGCCAAGATTGGTAAGCGTCCACTAACCTCGGGAGACATTAACACGGCATGGGAACGCCAAAATTGCACTTCCTGATCACAGTGAAGAAAAATATTAAGACCGACTACTACCCGACTAAGAAACGATAAAACAAAAGAAATAAACAACGAAAAATAATAAAATGGGTAAAATACATAAAACTCCCATGTGGTTAAGGAAATTGACATGAAACCTCCTCATTGTTTAGAAACACCCACTTAACCCCCTTGTGCTTTGGATTTCTTTGGATTTTACCTGCTGACCGGCTGGGAAGCCGGTAATAATACGAAATACCAAAAATACCCTTATATATAATATGTGAAAAGTTACAGATGTAATTAGTCAATGTGGAGTGGACTTCTGAAAATGAGAGAGAAACCCTAAACCTACAACGAAGAAGAATGTGACTGTATTGCTGAGCGGTGTGAGTTATGGTGAAGATCGATCGGGCTTGAGCTACATTTCATGTTTTGAGAGAGAAACCCTAAACCTACAGTCAAGAAGAAGGTGTTTGTGTGACGCCCCGAAAAGTATGAGTGTGAGAACCCGAAAATTTTCTAATTTTCTAGGGTTTATTTTATTTAATCGCCCGCCTTTTCTACATTTTCTTTATTCGAAAAATTCCCCAGATAAATTTTATGAGCAAAAATAGTTTTAAAATGATTTTTCTAGTATCGGTTAGTTTTTGAGAAATTAAAAGCGTATTTTGGACGTGAGACCCGCTAGTACGGTAAACGCAATATATTTTTGACAACTTGTTGGAATTTTGTATTAAGTGATCTTATTTTACAAGGTGTTAAGATATTTGTATTGGAGAGACAAAAATATAAGTTTTGAACCAAAAGGTGACAAGCGTCACCTTGTGATTTAATCTTGGACTTTGACCATTTGACTTTACCTTTACCTTTACCAAATAAATACCAAAAATTGATCAAAATAAGCTTCATTTTGCAAGCTTCTTGGCCGAATGTTCTTGCTCAAGAAAGAAAGAAAAGCTCTCAATTTCTTCCTTCTATTTCTTGCTCAATCTTCAAATCCAACCAATAAAACTCCAAATCATTCCATAAAATCTCTTTGCTAAGTGGTCTTGAGGTATTTTGTGGAGTTGTTTGGAAAGCTAAGGTGACTAGTTGCTCTATCTCTTGTATTGCTAAGGTGAGTTGTGAAGAACCATTCTCCTTCCTTAATTGATACTTAATTCATGATTAGTGGTAGTATGAGATGCAAGTTTATGGATTACTTCTTGATTTTGGTTGAATTGATGAAGTTTTATAATTTTTGGGGATTTTTCTGTTTTCATATGAGTATGATTATGTGGTCATGTATGATGATTGGAAATGATATTTAAGGACTCTATGAGGTGGAAAAAGTGGACAATTGCAATCAATTTCTGTTTTGGAAGAAATTTCAGAAAATGAGGTTTTGTGAAGGAACATTCTGTCCGAATTTTTAGCTCCTAGTTAGAGGCCGAATTGGCCTTATCTCAAAACATGAAAGTTGTAGGGAATGACATTTTAAAGGTGTCTACAAAATTTCAGGTCAATCGGAGCAGCGTGGAATGAGAAAAGTTGAAATTACCCTTGCTGTCCTGGTTTTACCCGAATTTGGGAATTGCTTCTGTAATTGGTTGTTGTGGTCAGGAATGCTTTCGAATTGGTTGTTGAGGCCTTCTGATGAAATGTAGTTCTGTTTCTTAGCTTTTAGCTGGTTTTGGAATTTCTAGATTTGGACTTGGAGAGCCTGAGTTATGATGTTTCCGCTAGAATGCGTTTTGTGAATCTGTTTTTGTGATTTTGGTGTAGTTTCTTGTATTTTTGACCTGGTTACACTCGAAACTGGGTTGAGTGACCTTCTGCAATATTGTAACCCTATCTCTTAGCTTCGAAACGGTGGATCTTACACCTTCATCCGACAATCGTAGTGCCTTTGGTGCTATTACCACAAAATGACGTCAAAACCTGTTTTTCTGGTTTTGAGCCTAACTTTAATTTCCGGAATTTTCCCTAGTTTGACTTGTACTAGTACTATTTGGAGCTTGCTGAATGGCTAGTGGATGAACTTGTTGTTGTGTGTGTACTTTTGGGACTGGCTGAGGAAATAATGAAGCCATGATGGCTGGAAAAGTAAGCAAATTTAGGGGAAGTGCTGTCCGAACTTTTAAAGGACTTGTTTGCATTGAGTTTGTGATCTAAAACTTGGATTTGAGCAAGGCAATGATATATGATGGATGGTTTCTGAGCCGTGGAGGTGAGTGACCTCAAACTATTTCTAAAGTTATTTATGAACCGTTTCCTGCATTATTTACTCGATTGCATCTCATGCGTGCTTGCATGTGAATTCATGATATGATTTTGGCTTCAATGACTTCTGGGAAAGTCTTGTGCTGGACACCAACGTCTCCACTTCTGGTTCATGTTCATGTTTATCTGGAGCTCAAAAAGGGGCTCCCTCTTAATGTTAATGTTAAATGATCTATTTGAGCGTTGGGTGTTCAAGTACTATGATTTCACTGGCTCACGAGAGCAAAAGACGTACATTTGATCTCTGAATCATGACATCATCGAAATGCAACATTGTGAAATATATTTGTTTAATGATTTTACTGGTTACTCGCTGAGCTTTTAGCTCACCCCAAAAATATTTTATTCCCCTCCACAGGGCTCGTGGCGAAGGAAGGACTTATAGTACTTATTCACGTGGCTGGATAGTATATATCTTGTACAGTTTGGATTTGGAATCATTTTATGTATAGTTGAGAATCGTTTCCGCTTCGCTTATAACATGTAATTATTGGAGACTTGGATGTATATTTGTGGATCATGTGATGTATATTTGAGATGTATATTGTAATTCATTTGAGGAATGTAGTGAACGACTGAGTCTCAGCGAGAGTTGGGCAGGCGACCCGCCGAACCCTCTGGTACGCCTTAGGGGGAGGTGGGGCCGTCACAGTTTGTGTGCTGCAGGTCAACAACATTAGACAACATCGGTCGGCGTTTCTGTATAGATCGGTCGAGAGTCACTACGCATTGAGCATAGCTATTAACCAGGTAAAATACATATCTGAACCTTAGGCATTAGACGAGTTGATTTGTTTGATGGCAGGTGTTTTGGTAGTAAATTGGGGATATTTTGAAACTTGGTAAAGGAACCACCATTGTCAGTTTTGGCTTAGTCAGAAGTTTCTCCGACAATGTTTGTGGGAAATTTTTTTTAAAATTTGGTAAATATTGCAAAATGTCAGTTTTGGCTTGGTCAGAAGCTTTTCCGACAAACTCCCGACAATGTTTGTGGGAAAATTTTTGTTTAAATTGCTAAATGCGCAAAATGTCAAGGTTTGGCTTAGTCAGAAGCTTGTCTGACAATTTTTGGGGGAAATTTTTTAAAAATTGCAATATACTACAAAAAGTATGGGTCTATTTGGAGTAATTAGAACTATTGTGGTCCATACTGGTATTGATTATGTTTTCATTCTTCTAGATAAGTGTGTTGATGTTGATTTTTTTTTTTGAAACTGAGCGTATGAAATATTGTCTGTCCGTTTTGATACATCTGAAAAGCAAATGAGTAAATGAATCTCTGTTTTTTGACACATCTGAAAATGGAATTAGTAAAATAATCTCGATTACTTTGGGTTAGGTGCATAAGAATGGGAGATAATCCGTGGCAGACCATAGACATACACATGCATTATGGTAGATATTTCAAATGAAAATCGAGAATTAGATACACTGGTGAACACGTGACCCTGATGAATTATCTGTATTTGAGTTTCCAAAAATGTACCAAACAATTGACCACGGCGTAACAAATATGAATTTCTGGTACTCCATTCCCTTTCATGACCTTGATGTTGGTGTGGTTCCCATCAAGGATGATGTTGACATCGAATTATTGACAACATGTTATGAGGGACTTACAGAAATGCACATATATGCTGAGAGGGGGCCTGATCCCATTGAAATTGTGTCCCCGGAAGGAAAATTACTGTACAAGAGAGTGACTGGTGATGGCGTACTTGCACTTCCATATCATGATGGCTAGCAGGCTGAGATTAGTTCGTCCTCAGCTGTTAAAGGCATGGATGAAATTGACCCTTTAGTAATTGGGAGTAAGGACAATAATGACAATCCACACATTAACTGTAGAGCAAAGGACATCTGTGAAGAAGAGTCATCACAAATGGAGTTGGATCCAGCTTTTGTGGGACCACATAGAGAGAAGATACATGATTCTGGTAACAAGTCCAAGAGAAAGAAGGCAACAAATGATAAAAAAGCTAAGTCACAAAGAGTAAAGTTAAGTGCAAGGAAGTCAGTCAGGCGGTTATTTAAAGACAAAGAAGACGGTGATACATCCTCAGAACCTCAGCAGTCTCCTATAAGGAAGTCAACAGAAGAAACAACACAAGCAGAGAGAGATCCAACATCAGAGCAGACTGATTGTAAGGGAGAACCAACAACACATGCAGAGAGAGATCCAACAGAAGTGCAGACTGATTGTAGGGGAGAAAGAACAGTTCATGAAGGCGGAGAAGAAGATGAAGTCATACCAGATTATTCAGATCTTCCTGACTGGCTAAGAGAAGCAGTAGACCTGCCTGAAGATGATGAGATATTTGCAGGTTTACATGGTCAAGGATCAACACAAGCATCTATAAATGTTGGATCTGGTTGGTATTGGTTCAAAGTAGCAACAAGAAAATCAGCAAGCAAAAGCATCAAAACAAGCTGATTTAAATGAAAATCAACAGTTCAGCAACCAAAAGATACACCAGAAGCTAATTTGGGACAACATAAGCAGCAAACCCAATTCAAAAAAACAACATGAAGATTCAAGAAGTCATCCAACATCAGGGAGGGGATGATAGATGTCATGCCAATGAGCAGGAAGAGGACTGGAATGAAGCAATAGAGGATGATGAAAACCTGCTTGACAGAGGAATAAGATATGATGATGAAAGCATCCCTGTCTACAGCTACTTCAATGCGGATGAAGAGTTTAGGAAAGAGCACTTTGAACTAAAGGTTGATCATAAATTTACTAGCTTCTATAAGTTTAGAGAGGCTTTGGTGGAATGGGAAATTAGAGAGGGATATGAGCACAACTACATCAAAAATGAAGGCTCTCGAATCACAGCTAAATGTGCAAAGGGGTGCAGTTGGAGGATTCATGCAAGCAGAATCCAAAAAACAAAGACATTTATGATCAAAACTCTTAAGGGAGAGCACTATTATGGCAGGAATTACAACAATCGACATGCCACTTCAACATAGCTGAGTAATAAATTTCAAGCTAAAGTGAGGGATGATCCTGGATATAGTATTCCTGGCATAGTGAATGAGACAAGAAGATTATTTATGCTAGATATTAGTCAAAAAATAGCTGCCAGAACAAAGCAAAAAGCATTAGAGGCACTTAGGGGCAATGACATGGAGCAATACCACAGACTTTGGGATTATGTAGCTACTGTTAAAAATTCAAATCCTGATAGTCATATTTCATTGCAAATTGATAGGCGAAATGTTGAGGAAAGAGCTATATTTCAGAGGATATATTATGGTTTAGGTGCTTTGAAAAATGGTTTCCTAAAAGGATATAGACCTATCATAGGACTAGATGGCTGTTTCCTTAAGAGTCCCTTTGGAGGTCAGCTGCTTACAGCCTTGGGTAGGGATGCCAATGAAAATATGTTCCCTATTTCCTTTGCTGTTGTTGAGGTAGAGAATTACGATAGTTGGAGTTGGTTTTTGCAGGAATTAATCAGCCAAATTGGAAGAGGAAACAAAGGAGTGGCTTACACTTTCATTTCAGATAGGCAAAAGGGTCTTGTCCATGCAATTGAAGAATTGTTTCTTGAATCAAAGCACAGATTCTGTTTGAAACATATGTTCGAGAACTTCAAACAAAGATTCAAGAATCAAGACCTTAGAAACATGTTTTGGGAAGTTGCTGCAGCAACAAGCATGCCAGAGCATGAAACTGCCATAGCAAATCTTGCGAGGGCTGACCCATAGGAAGGTGACAAGCTAACAACTGCGGGATGGTTCAAACGGTTGCCTCCAAAATTGTGGTCCATAGCTCATTTTAGTACAGCTTGTAGGAGTGACACTTGCGTTAACAATATGAGTGAGTCATGGAATAATTACATTCTAAAAGCTAGAGGGAAGCCAATAATTACAATGCTGGAGTGGATTCGGAGGAGATTAATGCAAAGGTTGGTAACCAAACGAGAGGGCATGCTGAAACATGGTGGCACTTTATGTCCAAACATTTATGAGAAGTTAGAGAAGTTTAAGATAAAGGCAAGAAATTGTGTTGCGGTTTATGGAGGAAATGGGAATTTGGAAGTTGATGGCTATGGAAGGACAAATGTTGTCAATTTGGAGATGAAAACATGTACCTGTGGTCATTTTCAGTTTAGTGGCATTCCTTGCGTGCATGCGGTTGCCTGCATTCAGAGTAGAAAGTTGAAATTTGAGGACTATGTTAATGCTTGTTACCATAGGGAGGCATATTTAAGGGCCTACAACTTCACAATTGGTCCCGTTCCTTCGAAGCAGTTCTGGGTAGATAGGAAAATGCAATATTTGAACCCACCATTGGTGAAAAAACAGCCTGGTAGGCCAAAAAAACAGAGGAAGAAGGGTCCAGAAGAGCCTACAAATCAGCAGAAAGCAAGTAGGAAAGGTCTTGCAGTTTACTGTCAGAGGTGTTTGAAATCTGGACATAACATACGAACTTGCAAATCAGGGATTCACCCTAAGTCTAAACTTTACAAAGTAATATAACATTTTACATTCTACTGTCACTATGGTTTAGTGTGTTTTATTGCTACTTATACACTCATTAAATTCGATTTGAACTATAGGCACTTAAAGTTGGTCCAACAGCTTCAAATGCAACATCCGTAGCTTCTACAACTCAGGCTAGTGTCTCAAGTACTACTGCTACTACACTTTCACAGGTACTAAAAAGTAATTATCTATTTTTGGGTGCTGGAATATACTTACATACATACTAACCATGAGAACTTACATACAGGAGCCAAATCAGCCTATAAGTGGTACCAACCAAGAAAGCCATCAAAGTAGATCCTCAAAGAGAAAGCAACCAGCTGCAACTGCAAGGATGTCAAGGTTGCGACATTGTGGCTCCAAGAGACCAAGAAAATGAACTGCTATTTTTTCGATTTTATTGGTTGAATGTACTGGTTATGCCAAGTAGAATATGTCGATTTTATTGGTTGAATGTACTGATACCATTATGGTATGGATGTTGCAATATTTTTCATTGTACTCAGATTTTTGGCTGTCTTTTGGTTGACTAATACTTTCATGGATATTGTACTCAGATTTTTTGGCTATGTTTTGGTTGACTTTGCCTATCTTTTGGGGTACTGATACCATTATGAATTTTTTGTCTCAGATTTTTTGGTTATGTTTTGGTTGATTATGGCTATCTTTTGGTTGACTGATGCCATTGTGGTATTGTACTCAGATTTGATGGCTATGTTTTGGTTAACTGTGGCATTTGTGACTGTATTGCTATGCTGGTGAACCTTTTGGCCATGTTATGGTAGGATACCATTGTGGTATGATTGTGATAATATGTCACGTTTTTGTATTTATGGATGGCAATATTACTAGCCACATCTTTGATGATTTATCATATCTAGTTGTGGTAATATGGATGGCAATATTACTGGCCATATCTTTGCTGAAAATGATTAAATCTGTCAAGTGTCCTGAATAATAATTGCTGGTTATATCTTTGCATCTGATGACTTAATCTAACAACTTCATTGCATTTAAATGGGTATTTCAGGGTCTTTTCAATGTCCTGAATAAAAGCAGGTTTTTTCAATGTCTTCAACAAAAGCAGCTTCATTCGCTCATTTATAATTGAAACATGAAAATCAACTCTAGATTGAAACCAGGATGTGATTTTTGCACTACAATTTGTCCCAACTCCAAATTCTATTACACTACTTTTACATTACAAATTTTGCCCAAACTTCATCTCATACATATAACAACCAATGACAAAAGAGACACAAGTACAGTCAGCATCATCATCATCTTCATCAGCCCCATCGTTGCTTCGACATTGTGAATCTTCGATTGTAATCCCATAATGATGTTATAGTTATTACTTTCCATTCCTTGCCCAGACATGATAAATCTTTTCGCTGTTGCAGGTCCAATTGGTGAAACCCCTTCAACGTATGGATTTTGGCAGAATGATTCATTAGTGCCTCCCTCTCTACTAATTGGATTGCACCATGCCCAAAATGAACAAGCACCAGTTTCACATACATAATACAACATACATTTTGATGATTTTTCAGATTCTACTACTTTAATCTTTGCTTTATTGTTGTAGAAGTATCGCCGGTTTTGGTACCTTAGGTTCCTCGATCCACCGCCAAAATTTTGGGAGCTTGAAATTTTTTGGTTCTCCCTTGAAATGATAGCTGATTTAGCCCTTCCAAAGCTCTTTTTCTCCCATCCAAAGCTGCGTTGCTCTTTACGTTTTTGGGTTTTCGTTTTGCATCTCTCTGTCAAATTTTCTCATTTGCAGAACAACAATTATGGTGGGTTTCATTTGTAAGAGACATGAAGGGCAAAATTGGAATGAAACCAGTTTCTTCTAGCCACAAGTTACCATTAAGTCGCATCAATATCACTCGCTAGCTTCCCAACCGGTCAGCAGGTAAAATCCAAAGAAGTCCAAAGCACAGGGGGGGTTAAGTGGGTGTTTCTAAACAATGAGGAGGTTTCGTGTCAATTTCCTTAACCACAGGGGGGTTTTATGTATTTTACCCTAATAAAATTCATGTTCGGGTTGCCTCCCAAAAGAGCGTCTTTTTTTAATGTTTTTGGCTAGACATAGCTCAAGATTTGTTTAAACTAAGCGAATCGGGTCTTTCAGTTGCACCATCTCCACCCGTTCAACTAGAAACCCTTCATGATACGGCTTGAGACAGTGACCATTCACTACAAATTTCTTCTCCGTTTTCAAACTCTGGATCTCGACTGCACCATAATGAAAGACATTAGTCATAACAAAATGACCAATCCAACAAGAACGTAATTTACCTGGAAATAGCTTCAATTTTGAGTGGTACAGTAGAACTTTTTGCCCGCAGACAAATGTCTTCCTAGAAATTTGTTGGTCATGAAATATCTTATTATTCTCCTTATAAATCACTGCGTTCTCGTATGTTTCATTTTGAATCTCCTCCAATTCTTGTAATTGCAACTTTCTTTGAATTCTGCCCTCCTCGATATTCATATTGCATTGCTTGACCGCCTAAAACGCTCTATGCTCGAACTCGACCGGGAGGTGACATGGTTTCTCAAATACCAACCAGAAATGGGACATTTCAATGGGTGTCTTGTACGCCGTCCTATATGCCCATAGTGCATCCTCCAGTCTCATACTCCAATCCTTCCTATCGGGTCGAACCATCTTCTCTAAGATCGAATTGATCTCTCGGTTCGACGCTTCCGCCCGACCGTTTGTTTGAGGATGGTAGGGTGTGGATACCTTATGTAAGACGCCGTACCTCCTAAAAAGTGCAGCAATCGTCTTGTTGCAGAAATGGCTACCTCGATCACTTACAATCGCTCGCGGCATCCCAAAGCGGACAAAAATATTAGACCTTATGAATTCTGCAACCACTTTGGAATCATTAGTACGGGTGGCCTTTGCTTCCACTCATTTTGAGACATAATCCACAGTAAGCAATATATACAAAAAATCATAAGATGAAGGAAAAGAACCCATAAAGTCAATACCCCAAACGTCAAAAATTTCAACAAAAATCATTGGGGTTTAGGTCATTTGATCCCTACGAAAAATATTACCTACTCGTTGACACTTGTCACAGGAGTTACAAAATGAGTAGGCATCTTTGAAGAGGGTCAGCCAATAGAACCCGCTCTCTAGCACCTTACGAGCCGTTTTCTTTGGTTCAAAGTGACCTCCACACTTAAAAAAGTGACAATAAGTTAAAATAAATTGGAATTCAATTTCACTTACACATCTACGGATGACTTGGTTGGCACCCTACTTCCAGAGGTAAGGATCATCCCAGATGTAAGATTTTGCATCACTCTTCAACTTGTCACTCTTCGCCTTAGGCCATCCTACAGGAAACTTGTCAGTGACTAGAAAATTAATAATATCCGCATACCAAGGCAAGGATAAATTAACAGAAAATAAATGCTCATCGGGGAAAATTTCTCTCAACGGGAGGTCGTTTTCGACGACTTGTACTCGACTCAAGTGATCTGCTACTAGATTTTCACCCCTTTCTTGTCTCTGATCTCCAGATCAAACTCTTGTAGCAATAGTATCCACCTTATCAGTCGTGGTTTTGCCTCTTTCTTGGTCAACAGATACCGCAATGCTGCATGATCAGAAAAAATAATAACTTTAGCACCTAGTAAATAAGACCTGAATTTCTCTAAAGCAAAAATTACAGCCAAAAGCTCCTCTTCAGTGGTGGAATAGTTTAATTGAGATCCGTTCAAGACTCGAGATGCATAGTATATAGCATAAGTTGCCTTTCCTACTCGTTGACCCAGCACCACGCCCACGGTATAATTGCTGGCGTCGCACATGATCTCGGACGGTAGGTTCCAATCAGGAGGTTGTATAATAGGTAGCGAGGTCAATAGCTCTTTCAACCTATCAAACGCCCTCTTACATGCTTCATCGAAATCGAAGGGCACCTCTTTTTGCAAAAGTTGGAATAGGGGTGCTCCAATTATTGAGAAGTCTTTAATGAACCTTCGATAGAAACCTGCATGACCCAAGAAAGAACGCACTTTTCGCATGCTCGCAGGGTAAGGTAAAGTAGATAAAACATCTATTTTTGCCTTATCAAGCTCAATACCCTTAAACGACACTACATGCCCCAGAACTATTCCGTGTTCGACCATAAAGTGACATTTTTTCCAATTAAGCACGAAATTAGTTTCTATACACCTTACCAAAATTAAATTTCAGGTTATCTAGACAGTTGTCAAAACTCTCACCATACACACATCCATGAAAACTTCGATAATCTTCTCAACATACTAGAAAAAAATACTTATCATGTATCTTTGGAAGGTAGCAGGTGCATTGCACAACCCAAATGGCATCCTTCGGTATGTAAAAGTTTCAAACGGGCACGTAAAAGTCGTCTTCTCCTGGTTCTCGGGTGTGATAGTAATTTGAAAATAACCTGAGAATCTATCCAAAAATTAATAGTAAACTCGACCTGCTAATCGCTCTACCATCTGATCAATGAAAGGAAGGGAAAAATGATCCTTTTTCGTGACGGCGTTCAACTTCCTATAGTCTATACACTGCCGCCACCCGGTGGGCTTTCGAACTGGTACGAGTTCACTCTATTGGTTTGATTCAACCGTCACCCCTGCTTTCTTCGGGACCGCCTGTACTGGACTCACCCAGGGGCTATCTGATATTGCAAAGATTATCCCCACATCCAGCAGTTTCAGGATCTCTTTCTTCACTACCTCCATCATTAGGGGATTCAGTCTCCTTTGAGCCTACCGAATAGGTTTAACACCCTCCTCGAGTCGAATTCGATGCACACACACTGTGGGGCTAATTCCCTTGATATCGGCGATAGTCCATCCTATCGCCTGCTTATGTTTCCTGAGAACTCGAAATAGTTTGTCCTCCTGAACCTTTGATAAACTCGCGAAGATGATCACTGGGAGTGTCTCCTCTTCACCCAAGTATGCGTACTTTAGGTGTTTCGGCAGGGGTTTCAATTCCAAAACAGGCGCCTGCACCACAGATGGAAGTAACCTCTGGTGAGGTTCGGGTGTAAAAATAGGTGCGAGATCATACCTTGTTTTTGTGGTTGGCAACATCTGTAACGCTCCAATCACACATTTGAGCTTTTCACTCAACTTTACCCCAGGGATCATCTCTGATTCGAAATGCCTGGTCAAGGCGACTTCTAACTCATGCCTGCCTTCAATTTTAAAAACTTCTTGTACAGCAGGGTCAATAACATTTATAGAGAAAATAGAGCCAGCATATGATTTTGAAGGATATTTCATGGTTTCGAAAATGTTAAAATGAACAATCTCACCATCAAATTTCATAATTGCTCTTATTAACATCAATTTTGGTTCGAGTTGTGCTTAAGAAGGGTCTACCTAACAGTAAAGGTGATGGGTCGTGGGAGTGTTCATCCTCCATGTCTAGCACATAAAAATCGGTGGGAAAAATCAATTCATTAATTTTTACTAAAACATCTTCAGCAAACCCGTTAGGGTATGCATTGGTTCGGTTAGCTAAGTGAATTATTATTCACGTTTCGTTCAAAGAACCTAAGTTCAAAGAAGCATATATGGACTTGGGCATGACATTAATCGAAACTCCTAGGTCTAACATGGCCTTCCCAATTAAGGTATTACCTATCCTACAGGGAATGGTGAATATACCTGGATCCCAGCATTTCGGTGGAAGTTTCCTTTGTAAGATTGCTGACACGTTCTCCCCCACTATAACTCGTTCATCTCCTTTCAACCGCTTTCGGTTGACACACAAGTCCTTCAAAAATTTTGCGTATCTAGGCACTTGTTTAATCGCGTCCAGTAGGGGAATGTTAATCTCCATCTTGCGGAAGATTTCGAGGACCTCTTTCTCCTTGTCCTATTTCTTTGGTTTCTCTAGCTTGCTAGGAAAGAGAGGTAGATTAGTTTTAGCTTTAGTGATTAGGTGCGGGAGTACCTTTTGATCTTTGTTGTCTCTGCCCTCCTCTTCCAACTCTTTCTCAATTCGTTCATCGTCCTTGTTCTTAGGAATCACCGGTTCTCGTCCTCGAATTTTTTTGCCACTCCTCAAGGTCATTGTACTAACATTCTTCGGATTCAACTCTGGTTGAGATGACAACTTCTCTTGAACTTGGGACTCCAAACGGTTGTTCGTGATGGCCATTTGATTCATTTGATTTTGCATGGATTGCATCTGTCCCAGTTGATTTCTCATATTTTGTAGATCCGAATCTGTCTTCTGTTGATTTGCAATCAATTGCTTCATCATCTATTCCAAGAACGAACTTGAGTTCGAAGGGGGTGGTGGTAGGCGAGGCTGATACTGCTGTTGATACCCTTGCTATTTGTTTGGTGCAAAATTGGACTGCCTATTTCCTCCATAACTAATGTTAAGGTGATCCCTCCAACCAGGATTGTAGGTACTTGAATATGGGTTGTACTGCTTTCTTGGCACGGGCGCGTGGCCAATCATGTTAACTTGTTCTGCATTTTTTCTTGAACTAGCGGATACATCTCCGTAGAATGACCCAAGGCAACGCATACCCTACATACTTTGGCTTGTGAGGCACTTCTCACAGTTAGTTGTTGCACGAAGAACGTCAATTCAGAGATTTGTTGTTGGATGGAGGATGTTTCTATCTCATTCACCCTATGCGTTGGGACATCCTCCCTTGTACCAAACTGTTGCGAATTCTCAGCCATTCCTTCAATTAGCTCTCACGCCTCTCGAGAAGTCTTATTTACTAACGCCTCTCCACTTGCAGCATCGATTATACTTCTGTCCCTGAAGAGTAGCCCCTCATAGAAATATTGGATGAGCAGTTGCTCATTTATCTGATGCTGAGGGTATTGGATGCACAGCTTCTTAAATCTCTTCCAGTACTCATAGAGACACTCGCCTAGATGTTATTTGATACCGCATATCTCCTTCCTTAGGCTTGCAGCTCGAGACGCCTGAAAGTACTTATCCAAGAATTTTTTCTTCAACTGGTCCCACGTGGTGATACTACCAGGTGTTAGGTAGTACAACCAATCTTTTACAGAGTTCTTCAAAGAGAAGGGAAAGGCCCTCATTTTTATCTGCTCTTCTGTGATTCTCGGGGTTTCATACTGTTGCAAACGACGTCGAACTCTTACAAGTGCTTGTAGGGCTCCTCATCTGGTAGACCATGGAAAGATGGCAAGAGATGAATTAGATCAGATTTTAGTTCAAAGGGAGTGTTATCATTCAAATTTGGAAAAGTAATGCATAAAGGTTGCTAATTTAAATTATGAGTAGCCAACTCCCTTAGTGTCTATGCATTTGCCATGATGACTTGCTCTTGGTCCGAGTCACTCAAAGTGTCACCAAACAAATCTGCTGGTCCAACTTCTGGCTCAGGTCTCTGAGATGCAGCACTTGAGTGCTCTTCTCTGAGTTGTCTGGTCTCTTTTCTTGTTCTACGCGTAGTCTTTTCTACCTCGGGGTCGAAAATTAATTCACCTGTACGAGAAAAACGAGGCATACATTGAAAAGCACCAGAAAATTAGAACAAAAGTGAACTCAAAAAGAAACAAATAACTGACACCAGTCCTCGGTAATGGCGCCAAAAATTGACAAATGTCGAACCTGTGCAATAATAAAAATAGAACCTAACTACCACCAAAAGCAGTCAATAATTAATCCTAGGTACTGGAGCAGGGACTCTAGGTGTGCAATGGGTTACTTGATTCACCATATTTCCGAAAAGTTTGCTTAATCCGATATACCAGAATTAATTAGTTGACAACATTTTCTAAATAATAGACAGTGGCAAGTAGGGTCGTCTCCTCAGGAACTGGGGATATTTGTCTCTTTGAGATTCTAATTGGTAACGGGGGATTTTATCGGAATGATACTAAAAATAATTAAGCAATTCAACTAAAAAAAATAATTAACTAACACAAATATAGACAGGAATTAAATCAAGAATAGAATAGATAAATTCTAACAAAGGATACAACTACTCAGACACAGTCCACTCATCCGATCATTAATGCAAGGTAGGTTCACTTAATTTATTAATAGGTTAGTTATAGTCGCCGATGAGTTCTGACGACCAATTTTTTCTTAATTTATTGGTAATCAAGGTACGACCATTGATTACCCCTAACCAGAAAATACTTCTAGGTACGACCGTAGGAATTAATTTTTCAATTGCATAAAGGATTGGAAAAACCTAACCCCAATCAATAACATGCTACGAGAGTTATTTAAATCAGATTGCACGTTTCCCTATTGTATAAAAACGCTAGTTGCCACTAGTATTAATCAATTTAAACAATTACGGATTTAATTGACTAATTTGGTAGGAGATTAATAAATCGTACTAAACATCGAGCCCTTGACATTCAATTAACTAAATAATCCCATAGAAATTCAAACAGACAACGTGCAAATATTAATAAATTAAGGAACGCATGATAATTAATTCGATCTCACAAGTATTCGGGACTGCGTCGTCGCGTTGATCTTTGGCTAGACTGACAGGTGTTGAGCCTGTGTAATAATAAATACCTACTCGAGAAAAATATAAATTTTCTGTGTATAGTAGTGAGCAAGGTCGAATCCACAGGGATTGGAAAAAATTCGATTATTTTCAAGTTCGGGACACGGGGAATTTTTTATCAGAATAAAACTAAAAATAATTAAACAATTTAACCAAAAAATAAATAATTAATTAATACGAATATAAATAGCAATTAAATAAATAATAAATAAATTCTAACCAAGGATACAACTACGCAGACACAGTCCATTCATCCGATCATTGATGCAAAAAAGGTTCACTTAATTTTATTAACAGGTTAGTTATAGTCACCGATAAACTTTGACGACCAGCTTTTCCTTAATTTATTGATAACCAAGGTACGACCTTTGATTATCTCTAACCAGGAAATACTTCTAGGTACGACCGTAGGAATTAATTTCCTAATTGCATTAAAAACTAGAAAAGTCTAACCCAAATTAATAACATGCTACGAGGGTTATTTAAATCAGATTGCACGTTCCCCTAATGTGTGAAAACACTAGTTGCCACAGATATTAACCAATTAAACAATTACGGATTTAATTGATTAATTTGACAGGAGATTAATAAGTCAAATTGCACATCAGGCCCTTGATATCCAATTAACAAAATAATCCCATGAAAATTCAAATAGAAAACATGCAAATATTAGCAAATTAAGGAACACGTAAAAATTAATTAGATCTCACAGATATGTGGGACTGCGTCTTCGCGTTGATCCTTGACTAGATAAGAAGATTAGCCACGCCTCATAAGAAACTTTCCACACAATTTAATTGATTTCAAAGACATAAATACTCGCTAATAAGTTAGAATGAAACTTTGAGTCTTCGTAGATTCTTTGAAGAAAAATTGCATACCACACAACAAAAGAAGGAATAAGTTCCTCCTCTACACAAAAGACTACCTATTCTACTTTGTAGTCTCCTCGGAGAGAAAATCTCCCTTCATGCCAGAAGCTCTCTAAAAATAAAAACAAACCAAATGGAAAACTTCACCCCCTCGTCCACACAAGAAACCATTCTTTTTCTCTATCTAATCAATCCCACCGAAAACAAAAGCAAAAGCCAACTTTTGTTTGTCGGGTTTCCTTTGACCAAATGCACACGATCACAAGAAAGCAATTATCCTACTACTGTAAGAAAGCAAACAAAAGGCACACTATCTTTAGACAATACTAATTCTTCGCGGTCCCCACCAAATTGAGATGTTGGCTAGCCAAATGCAATTCAATTCTTCTTCATCAGCAAAAGGGATGGACGTTGGTTTACACCATGCATGTGGGCCAATTGTGTAGAGCTTCACAATAATCTTCTCAAGAAGGTTTCTGCGCCAATTTCTGAAATTGGGTTTAAATACCAAATATAAATATATGTCACAATTAAAGCAATATTTGGCAAGATCAAAGAGGAAAATTAACAATAAAATTACTAACAATTGACACCCTATCATAGACGAAAAGCTTAGCCACGCCGCATAAATAAATCCCACGCAAAGTGATTGAATTCATGAACGTCAAACCATCTTTAACTAATTAATCAAGAGGTAAAAGATGATTCTCCCGTTGGGAAATTTTGTCGAACAGTAGGCGTGCGCATGACAAGGAAAAATAAAGAAAAACTAAACTATTGCTCCAAGCTATCCTACGACTAAAAACAACCTCTAACCCTCTAGTGGTTTTGCCAAATTTAGAGAAAAAGGTGCAAAAGCGGGGCCCTCCGAATTTTCTCTTGTTTCCTATTGCTAGTAGGACTTCCCGTACCAGCCATCTCTTCATCAGTCCAAAAGGAAAAGGAAATCAGCTTTGGTCCCCTCTTGTGGGCCACGTTGATGGAGCTTTGTAGAAGACTTCCACGTGTGAAGTAATTTGCTTCAGAAAGCCCCCCCCTTTTTAGCACCTTTCAGTCCCATTTCCTGTAGATAGGTCCAAATACCAAATATAAGTATATGTTAACAATTAAACGATATTTGGCAAGGACAATGGGGGAAATTAATAATAAAAATTACTAACAATTAACACCCTATCAAATCCCCCCACACCTGAACCATGCTTGCCCTCAAGCATGAGAACAGCAATTGAACACCAAAATTTGACAATGGCTATTGCTCCAACTACCGTATTGTCAAGATACCAAGAAAAACATATATTAAGCATCAATGGTCAAGATCCAAGAAACAATACCTCAGTTAGCTTCCAAACCACCAACTCCTCCAATTTAAAGCAAACTAATATAAGAAAAAGGAATGGTTGCTCAACATTCATCAGCAAATGGTCCAACTATTAACCAAAATCTCAACATTAAATTCACAAATCGGCAAGCTGACTCTTTCACATTCTAACACAATCTTTACTTTTTTTTTTATCACGTTTTCTATTTTTCTCTTTCTTTTTTTTTTTAGAATAACAAAAGACTTAGTTTCTAGCCATTAGAGCCTTTTGACGCGAACTCCAACATTTACCAGATGGAGGAGCCTGGTCACTCAGCTCCAATCGCTACGCGACCATGCACTCATAATAACTACTATCTTTTGACGCGAGAATCGACAGTTTAGGTGAAGATCCCTGGTTACTCAGTAGTAACAACTAGCGGAGTACAGTCAACTTTTATTTACAACCATATAACACAATAACTAAAACAACACAAAAGTAACAGCAGCCAGCCTCAAATTTCCAAACATGGAGAACTAAAATTAATAACTGGACCAATTCACATGAAAAATGCCAACAATCATTCCCTATGCCTAGAAAAGTTAACCAAAAATTAAAAAGTCAAGCCATTACTGATATTCACCAAAGAGATGTTCCTGAACTCAACCACATTAACTTGATACCCTTTTATTACTAAAACTTGGCAATAGCAACATTAATCTGTCAAGCAATGCTACCACACTCGATTGTCGAGATTGTGTCATTCATTTTCCGTCAAATTAGATGATTTCCGTCCATTTTCCAAAGAAATCCAAAGGACAATGAAATTATGTAGGTGTTTTTAAATAATGAGGAGATTTCGTGGGTAGTAAGCAAATCACAAGAGGTCAGTGTATTTTATCTTTTTTTTTTAAATTTTACAAACCAAAAGAATTCTATTCTAGTATTAGCTGTAATCAACCCAAAAGAAGAAAGACAGATGTTCTATACCAAAATGGTCCTATCCTAAATCACAACAGTACGCAAAACCAAGTTGAGTTTGACATTCAACCCCCCGACACTTTGGCACTTCAAGATGCGACTACGCTGCTACCGCTCCTTAGTACAGTAAAACTCCGAGTCACCACACACACTCACACGCTAGCCACACTGACTGTGCCCCTTCTCGCCCCATTCTCGCTCTCACCTAGGGTGCGATTTAATTGAATAGCTTGACTCGAGCTCATGAATAGCTTGATAAATTATTCCATTTGAGATTGACAGGTCGCGGTTGAACTAATCAATTGAGTTTTTTGAAGCAAGTTCGGGTATGTATATTATATATTGAAAAACTTGTGGTGTTTTATGAAATACTTGATATAATATTTAATTAATATATTATAAATATTTAAATTACTCTTTTAGGTTGGTTATTTATAATATTTTTGATCCTAATCATTTGTTGAACTCAAGTAATCAAACTTCACCATAACGAACGCAATTCCTCCACCTAGCACTTTTTCCTGCCTTAGATCTTTGTTCATTGATCGTTGTGGCAAGCTCAAGAAGTTGTTCACACCAAGGTTGCTACAATCCGTGCAAAGTCTTGAAGTACTTAAGGTCTGGTGTTGTAACGAATTGGAGGAGATAGTATCAAACGATGAAGAAGGCTACTTTAGTTTTACTTCAAGCAACAAAGATTCATGCTAAAGGACCACTATCAGTTGCCTCCCAAATCTCAAGAAATTGGCTGTGCTAGGAAATCCTAAACTAAGGAATATTTGCAAGGGGCTCCTGATTTGTAACTCTATTGAGAGAATTGAGGTAATAAGCTGCCGAAATCTGGAAAGCTTACCTCCCTTCCTACCCTCCATCAATGGACAACCTTCTGCACCACCAGCACTTAAAGTGATCCAAATATCTCTACTTGGTTGGGAGTCATTGAAATGGGACAATCCTTACATGAAGAAGATCCTTCAACCTTTTGTTCGTTATGGTGAATTTTGAGAATAATGTCAAGCTTGACAAATTAGAATTGTACAAAGATTCTTAAGAATATGCCAAGGTCGGAACTCGTATTTATCCAATGTAATTTTTGCCATTAGCGTAGAGTTTGTCATTTAATAAAATTATGATGTGTTTTATTTTAAAAAAAAAGGAAAAAAATTCGTTTACTCGTGATTTTAATCATTTAAGCTTTTCATTGTTATTCTCCATAAGAAAGTGAAAACCATGGAATTTGGGCATATCCATGCCAACAATATATATATTCCACTTACTTTGGGACCATTTCTGCAAGAGTTCCAGAGAACACATTTGAAGATTTACATTACTAAGTCCAAAAGTATAATTAAGGTCAAACATAATTAGTCAGAAGTTTTATTCAAGTCCGGAGAAAGAAATTCCAAACTCACTTCTTTGGAAACATGGTAGTTTGATACTTGATGATGAAGTTGGCAAGTTAAGATGTTGTACACTGTTCGTGATGTTAAAGCAATCGTGGAGAGCATCATTGGCTTCCCTCTTTATGATCTGAGCCTAATTTATGATGGCAAAAAACTTAATGATTCAAAGGTCCAATCTTGTCACAATATTACAGCAGAATCAACCTTACTGATGTTAGCGCAAAATTTTTTTCAGATATCTGTCGGGTACTACAATTTAATCTTGACGTGCATCAAGATTGTTTGATCAAAGCTGTGAAGAACAAGATTTTTGATAGGCTAGGATTCCCAGTTGATTCCCAGATTCTGGAATGTAGAGGAATACCTCTAAACAGTCGTCAGCATTTAGCTAGTTACAACATTCAGAGAAAGTCCATAATTCAACTGTTTAATCTTGCCCGTTAATTGAATTACCTAAGAAAGTAACATCTTCTTTGTGCAAGACTGAAAGGTCATTTTTCAAGATTTTACTTATGATGCTAATCTCTACAGTCTTTTTGCATTTTGGATTACTTTTAACTGTAAAGAAAAATATTGGGGTGTTTTTTTTTTATCAATCGTCACTTTGTCTATAGTATCCTACACTATCCTAATCTAAGAGGGAGACACAAGTCACCCAACTGGGTCTAGAGGGGCCGGAAGGGACTGAACTACCATCAGACTAGACAGATGCACTACGCACCCGTCTGATTTTTTTTAAGAAACCACTTAATGTGGTAATTGATGGGAGGCAAAGGAGCCTTAAATGGCTTAGTGGTGGCCATCAGCCCAAAGGCTGGTGGTTAAAAAAATTGGGGTGTTGATCATAGCTTTTCATTTCTTCTAATTTTCTTGTGAAACTGTTGGTATTTGTTTTGGAAATGGGCTTCTTATAGCTAAAACAAATTTATTCCTCCTTTAAACTTGTTGCATATGAGGAAAGCCTGACAAAAGATGCTAACTGTATTAAACTCAGAGATGATTTCTGATTTAATCAGGGCAACAGTTGATGCTAACTTTTCATGATATGATCAAGTTTTTGCTCATTCGAGAAGTATTACCATGCTATGTGACTGAACAAGTCCCTAGTTGTTGGACAAGAAAACAAATAAAATTACAGATGACGATGTCTCTAATGTAATATGTTGTGTTTCTTTTCCTCCAGTGCAATGTAGCTGAATAATTACTTTAGCTTTTTTGTCTAACATAATTCAATTCAATGTGCAAATTCTAAGACAATACCTCTATACCGGCTCAAGTTGTAGTAGTGTAAAACTTCTTTTTTTTTTTGAGATTATTGGTTTGCCTTTTCTTTTCATACATTGGACATTTTTTTCTCCCCCTTTGGGTTTAGCTACACTTTGCACTCAATATTTAAATTAGCATACCAAGCAATGGTGAGCAATTTTTTGTTATTGTTATTCAGAAGCAATATAAAAAGGATGAAGTCTTTGTAAAAAAATATTTGGGAAGTCCATCGGAAAATCACCAATTTGACAAGAAAAAAGGGAAGATTGAAAGTCATGTACAGGATCTACAGACCAAATAGATGATCAAATGGGTTCGAGGGGTGACATCATTTTTATTATTACACATTGTTCCCTTTATCCTCCTGAATTTTACTTGAATTCATGGACTTCAGATTTTTTTTTTCTTTCGATTAAATACAAGTGCTAAAAGAATTGGAGCGTCAAAATTCTTAGTTGCAAAGCAAGCAATCCAGGGTGTCACTTTCAAATTTGAATTAAGTAGATTTTCTGAGTACTCTTTTTTTGGCTGTTGTTACTGTTTTGCAGATAAATATATGCTTGCCTGTTATGAAACCGGTTGCTTTGAAAGTGAAGAAATCAGATACAGTTAGAAAAGTGAAAGCAATGTTGAAAGAAAAGAAAAGAATATGTGAATGTCTTCTGGAATTCTTTTCTGCTGGTCATGGGAGGATGATCAAAATCTGGGCTCAGTTGGGATTCAGCAGAATACTAATCTCCATTTTTTTGTTCAAAATTTGCTGTCAACGAGACTGTTTATCAAGAGAGCATCTGATCAGAAAGTCCTCCAGATTGATGCAGAGGCTTCTGATACCATCCACAATGTTTAATATCAAATGTTTAATTGAGGCCAAAGACGGGATCTGATAGGATGTAATTTGTTGCTAAATTTATAATTATTTTTCCCTTGATTTTAACCAAATATTATTTTAATTAATAGATTCTACCTATATTTGATTAATTGTGTTAATTGTAGGGAGGTGGAGTAAAAAGTGACAAAAGAGGTGATTTTTCAAGAATTACTGTCAAGTCCAGATGATTCGGGAATTTACTACGCATGGGATTTCCTAATTCGAGTCAAATATGGACATCTTTGGTGGAATTTGAAAGACTTTAATTACCTTTGTTAGTTGTAGAGTTGAATTAGAAAACATGAGTTATTATTGTTTTTATTTCCTTTTTTCTAATTAGACAATAGGCCTTTGTTATGAGTAGTAGATATCAAATAGGAAGCAAAAGAATAAGGGAAGTCCGCCGAGTCCCGTTTGATTAGTACTTCTTAGGGAGGAAAAGGGTCAGTCAGCTATATATATTAGCAGACTAGTCACTTAGATTAGGTTTTATCTTTGTTTCGGTTGGCCGCATGTCTTCACGTTGGCAATTTTCCCAACAACGAAGAACTAACTTCTCGTTTTCTAGTCGAAAGTCAACTTGAAGATTCGGTTCCAAACATCTGTGAGATCGAATTATTTTTATTTATTTATTTTATTCATTGGTATTCGTATGTTTTCTGGTTTAACTTCTTATGATTGTTTTGTTATTTGAATGTCAAGGGCTCGATATTCGAATTAACTTAATAATCTACCGCCAAATTAACCGATTAAATCTGTAATTGTTTGATTGGTTAATACTAGTGACGACTAGCGTGATTGGTCCCATGTTAGGAAAACGTATAATCTAATTTAAACAAATCCCCGTAGCGTGTTTATTGATTAAAGTTGGGCTTTTCTAATTCTTAATGCAATCGAGGAATTAAATCCTACGGTCGCACCTAGGGTTATTTCTTGGTTAGGCAAATAGTTAACGATTGTACCTTGACTATCAATAAAGTAAGAAAAAGTTGGTTGTTTATCGCGTGTATAGCAACTATAACCAATCTATTAACTAATAATTGAATTATCTTTACATCGATGATCAATTGAATGGACCGTATATAAAAAGTTGCACCTTTGCCTAGAATCGTATCTATTGTTGATTAATTCCTATTTATTTTTGTGAGTTGCTTTTATTTAGTTAATTAGTTATTTTTATATTTTTGTAAAAACCCCCATCTCTGAATTCTAAAAGAAATAAATTATCCCTAGTCCCTGTGGATTCGATACTCGCCTATATATAAAATTTGTATTTTTTTTGAGTAGGTAATTATTATTGCACAGGCTCGACACCTGTCAGGATCCCTTGTGATAAGTTCAGTCTAATTTATTCCGGTAAGCCCCTTGAGGATGATCATGAAACCTTAGCCTCTCTCGATATCCAGGGTGAATCAACTCTTCATATGGTGCTTTGGCCAAGAGATGTATTGCCAATCTCTGTGAAAATGTAAAATGAAGAGTTGTTGAAGAGGGAAGTCAAGTCGTTGTACACTGTTCGCGATGTTAAAGCAATCGTGGAGAGCATCGTTGGCTTCCCTGTGAATGAGCAGAGCCTAATGTGTGATGGACAACAACTTGATGATTCAAAGGTCCTATCTTCTTATCATATTGCTGCAGAATCCATCTTAAAGATGTTAGTGCAGAATATTTAGATACTTGTTAAGGATGGTTTCAAAACAATTACTCTTGATGTGTGTCAAGATGTTATGATCAGAATTGTGAAGGACAAGATTTTTCACATAACAGGATTGCGAGCTAATCCCCTGTTTTTGGAATATGGGGGAAAACCTCTAGATAATTTTCAGAGTTTGCCTAGATATAACATTTAGAGAGTGTCCACACTTCATCTAAGGAGGTTTGGGATGTTTTTAATTGTATTAACCAGAAAAGAATATGATGTTGTGCAAGAAAGATTGAGACATCCTTTGTCAAGATTTTGCTTTCTGATGCTAATGGATATAATCTTGGTGATTTGTCAAAGTGGAGTTTGTTGCTTTCACTACTGTCTTGTCTTGGTGATGGACGCATTTAAAGGTTATCAAAACAGTTTTGCTGTGAATAATTCAAAGCTAAAATATCCAATTTTGTCAAAAAATGTGAAAGCAATGTTTGAGTCAGGAGGGGAGAGTAATGCTTTGTTTCAGGAGCTTTTGCCTAGAGCTGGTCATAGGATTCAATTAGACTACTAAGTATGACACTAGCTAATCATAGAATTCGGAGGGATTAGTGACTTTCAAATTATCTGAAGTAGAAGATGATAATTGGTCATGGAAGGATATATTATGGTTGATACATGAATTTGTGATCCCATCTTTGTATCAAATGTTCGATTGGGGCCAAACAAAGGGTACATTCACATAACTTTGATTGAAGATGATATTGTAGAACGTTTAGCCTTTCTGGATATTCAAGAGGAAATTTTCTATGACTTGAAGTTTCTTGTTGTCACAGAACAGACAAAATCTTCAAGGCAGATAGAATTTGTTTGCATAATGGAACTTACATTTTTTGCACATTTTTGGATAATGGAACACAAAAAAGATGGACTTTCTTCCTATTTTGCAACTTTTTCTTTTTAATTGTATTTGAATCAAAAAAATAAAAGATATATGAGACTCATTGACGTGATTGGGAAATTTTTATGAAACCTAATCATAAGGGTGTATAATAACCAAATAATTCGACTCAACTCGTGAGTAACTCGGTCAAAGATTCGACTTTAATTTGGTGTTGATTGAATTCAAGTAGGGTTCTGCCTACTTGATAAGAAATTTAAGTGAGTACAAATAGGAAAACCAAAACTCAAGTATCTTGTACAATATGATTTTTTATTATTTATTGTGAAATTACATTTATGAGTAAGATATATAGTTATGAAATTTACCCCAATAAAAAAACCAAGCTTGAGAACCTTCTGTTATATATTTTGATTCTATCCAATTCCTATATCTTCATATAGTCAGATTTAGTCGCAAGAGAAGAGAAAATTACAAACAAGCACTATTTTAACTGTAACACGAAATCCAATTTAACACACAAAAGAGGATAAACGAATTATACAACAATAATGAGTAAAGAAAAAAAAATAGTTACAGTCAAGCATAAATTTGGAGCGTGTGCAAAAAATAGAGCCCTCAGTCTTAAAAGTTAAATCAGTGTTCTAATGTTCTTGATAAATCAGTGCTGGGCAACGGAGATGTTCCTTCGCTTGCAGATGTTCATAGCAAAACGCAAGAGACCATCTTGCCTATAGCCCCAGAATTCTACCACATCACCTTTCTTTAGATGATTGTCATCAACAAGCTTATTCCACCCGCTGTTGAGAGCGTACTTGTTCGCGCTCGGCCAGCTCTTCAAATTCATGTCGAAACAGCGTTGTGAGCAATCCACCACCGTGACCTTAAGAGCCTCTTTCTGATTCAGCAGCATCACTTCTGGTTCAGTCAATACTTGCATGATTTCCTCGCGAATTGGAAAGAGAAATCTGCTTTGACTTGAAGCAACATCGGACGCTTCCAATCTTTTCTCGAGTATCCAACGTGCTCCATGAGGAAGTTCTCGCGCGCGTCGAGGAGGCATTGATGCACGGCTGCTTGAAGCAGTTTCTGTTCCTTGTTCTTGATTCACTAGATGATCGTCATCAGCCAGGCCATCCTCGACCATAACAACGACGTCGATAACCTTTCCGAACAGCTTAATTGTCTTTTTCATCTTCTTTTCCATGTTTTGAATTCGCTGGACGGTGGTAGGGATCAACAATTGATAGTCAGGAAGGATGGGAATCTGATAAACGAATGGGAAAAACAGGAGGAGGACTAATGGTAATGAGAAGCACGAAGTAACGTTTATGGGCTGTTTCTATATATATATCATGTTGCAGACCCTAGAGAAGATCGCTTCTCCTAATCCTATACAGAATCAACTTTCCAGGATGATAACCTTCTCAAAAGCGTTTTTCTTGCGGCAATAGGAAACAGTTCGAGAGATATTCTCCTTCTTCTTGTGGGATTCGGATGCTTGTTTCCTTGAAGAGGTGAACTCTCGAAACTTGCAGCACTAATTGTTAAACAAGTAGGCAGTTGTATTTCATAAAATCAGATTAGCAACAATATTACAACACGAAAGTCAATTTAAAGTAATTAGAAAGGAAAAAAAAATGAAAACGAATTGTACTGCAAAGCAAAGTAGAAACATTTTTAATTACACTCGAGCACAAATTATATATCAATATCAATTGAAATAAAATCTTTTTACCAAAAAAAAAAACAAGTTTTTCTAATACAATCTTACAGTAATACACAATTAAAAATAACTCAAAAAACATCTCATCCATACAATATATCAAATATTTCAAAAAAATTTTATAGTAAAAATTTTTTATATACGTTGTTACAGTAAAGTGGATATTAGATATATTAAAAAGAAAAAAAATAACTTTTACCCAAATGGATTAGTGATAAACAGAAAATGATAAATAAAATTGAGAGAGCAAGAAAAGGAAAATGTAATAAAAATGAAAAAAATTAAGATCATGGGATTAAACCTACATTTTCACCACAAAATGAAGCGAATGAATATCTTCCAGCTGATCTTTGAATTGACGAACAAAACTATAATAGAATAAAGGCAAGGAAAGAAGTATTTACGGTTATAAAAAAAAATAAAATAGGTGAGAATTACAGCCAACTCAAATTTAAAAATATAAAAAACCAAAGAAACACCCTCACTTTCAAACACCTTGCAATTCTCCCTTCCCTCTTCCTCCCTTATAATAAATCCATACTAAATCCCATCAACCCTCTCTTTTTCTCTCTTGGCACTACCTCATATGGAGCTCCAAGTTTTGCTATTGTTTTATAAAGAAAAATAAATAAATAAATCACCAAATACTTCCAAAAAAATGTAACAAAGGCAAAGGCATTTCATGAAAGTAGAACAATTACACATTCAGCCATATAAGCCATTTTATTGATGTTGTAGCCAAATCTCAGCTAATTATTTTGAGATCTAAAAAATATCTAAACTTTATTGAACGCAACAACCCTTGAAGGATGGACTGAATTTCAATCTATGATCATAAAATTTTTAGGTCCATTGCTAGATGGTGGTAGTATAGCTCACTTATTTAAAAGTTGAATCTTTTGTTGTTGGGTTCCTAGGCCACATCTTCCCATTGGAACGTGCAACTCTTTCTTGACTGGCTTTGGCTTAGCCTTGATAACGGTAACAGTTCAAGCAACCAATGGGGGAGGTGGCAAAGCCTCACCCTCAGGAGCCCAATCCTATTTATTGAGCAGCCTATTCTTTTCTAGCTCAGACGAGTCCATGTTTTGATTTGCCACAAAATTAAAAATGTTGTCAAGCATCAACTTATAAGAGCTATGAAACAGTATTTTCAAACAACCGTACTTTTATCTCCCCAATTTTGGATGTGGAATATACAAATTGCAGTGAAATTAGTATAAAATATTGAGAAAAGAAGAAGAAATAAACTAGTGAAATGCAAAAAGTACAATGAGGCGGGGCGGGGCGGGCCGGGGGTTGGGAGGCGGGGGGAATTTTTTCCCCCCCGTTTAGAAACGAGGCGGGGGACGGGGGTATATTCCTCCGCCCCAACCCCCGCCCCGCCACCCGTTTGAAATATATGTATGTACATAATTATATATATAATGATATTATCAATTATACTACTAATTATACGTGTTTATTAATAAAAATTATTAATTATTTATATTAAATTTATTAATACACTTATATTAAATTCCTAACTACACTTAATACAATAACACTTTTTTCTAAAAAAACACAATAATAATTTAGTAATTGTATTGGTATCAAAAGTAAAAACTTGATTATTTTAGTTATATTTTTTTATCATATTAGATTGTATTCAAATAATTTTTGTTTAATTATTTTTATGAGTTTCAATTGTGAAGTTACAATGAATAATAATTTGGTGATGTGTTGATATTTTAGTACTTGATTATTTGCTCAAATTTAATTATAATAAATTATATAATAATTTTTTTTAACACCACGGGTGCCCCCGCGAGGGAAGTGGGGCGGGGCGGGGGAAGTCGGGGGTGGGGGACGGGGGTCATTAATAGGCAATAGGACGGGGGATGGGGGAAGGATCCCCCGCCCCATTGTCACCCCTAAATATGACACTTTCAATGGGACGGAGGAATTAATTACTTTTGTGTTAAGATCAAGATGAAATACAGAAAACCCCTTGTGGTTTCGTAAAAAATCAACGAGCTGCTTTATGATTTTGAAATACCCACATAACCTTCTTGTGGTTAAACTAAAGTGGAATAGCATTGTTTGACCTGCTATGGTACTGGTAGCCCATTTTTTATTGATTTTTTTCTTTTCTTTCTTCCCTTCATTTTTTTTGTTTTCCTTTCCTTTTTTTATATATATTTTTCTTCACTTTCTGTCTTCCTGCATTACCACACAATCGCCACTGCTATACTACCACCACTATCTCTATCTTCTACCTACCTACCACCACCATCCGCCACCACTCTCTCTCCTTGCCTAATTTCCCTCCTTCCATTTCCTTTTTCCTCTCCCTTCTTCTCTCCCCCTTTCCTTTCTCTCTCTCTCTATCCTTTTCTTTCTTGATGATCGGATTTGGTCACTAGAGAGAAGATTTGGCTGCAACTAAATCTCTGTTCGTAACCAAATCTTCTCCGTGTGATTAGATAAGGTCACTAGAAGGAAGGGAAATGAGAGGGAGGCATGGGAACAATGGAGCACTACAAGAAATTTGGCCTTTTGTGACAATAAAAAGTCATCACTAAAAATAAAAAAGTCGTCATTATATAAATATAGTGACGACTTTTTCCATTGTCACATGGTTGTCACTAATTCTATGTCACAAATAGGTACGTGTGACAACTCTTTTAAAGTCATCACTGAATCTTATTATTTAATGACGAGAACTAAGTCGTCACTAACGGTTGTCATTCTGTGACGAATTTTCTTGTCACTATTTCACATATTTTTTTGTCATAAAAGGTAGCAAAAGTCGTCACAAATTTGAACTCTACAGTGACGACTTGAACTTGTCACTATCATTCCTAGTATTCAGTGACAAGAATAGTCGTCACTTAGTGAACTTACAACTTTGTTTGGAAGATCTGTAATTGTTCATTACAAATATAGCATTGTCACGGCATTTCCGACAATTATAGTAAAAAATTAAATTTGCATGATAGTGACAACTTTGAAGGTTATCACTGAGTTTGTCTTAAAGAGTTGAAATTGGCCATTACAAATATAGTATTGCCATGGCATTTTCAACAATTATAGTAGAACATTCAATTTGACAAAAGGCAAAATCAACCATAACATTTAATTTGATAAAAGGCAAAATCAACGTAGAATATATGCCGCAAATTCATATATTTGGCCATAACACATCTATAAATTAATCAAAACAAAAGTGAACCACAAATGTTGGGTCCTAAATCCCACATAATCAATTCAAGTAGTAATGGCCAATACATATCCTTCCCAAAAGATAAGAGTACTAGATTTCTAAACTAAAACATAGACTATAGCACCAATGTCATATTTCAATCATCTCTAGCAGCATATCCAACAGTCTTCTCACGATCAATATGAAGCTAGACTGCATTGAAAATAAACATTTTTTTTAGAGTTTCAGCATATCCAACTATTGTGAACTTAATAAGTCAAAAAATTAGTCAAAAAAAGAGTTTCAGCCAAAATAAAAGAATATGTGAATTTTAAGAAAGCAGCCACCCCAAGTTTATAAGACTCGTCCTTTCTATTATCAAGTTTCATCCAATTTTTGTCCATGTCCTAGAGTTACAAATCCAGAACATAAGTCACAAATTTTTATCTACACATTACAACCAGAAATAAGCATAGATAAGCTAGTTATGAAACAATAGATTTCTTGAGGTGAATCTATAAAGATATAAGTGCAATTCCTAATGTGCATAAGTAGGCAAGGGGTAAAACAGGAAAATCTCTACTTCTCTGTGTTTTTTCCAGATTATATATTAAACATACACTTTTGCTAGCTTAGACAATCATCCATGAATTTCATTTTGAAGGAACAAGGAATGGAACTGTTAAGTGGCAGCAACTGCAAATCTGTTAGTGTTGTTGCAGTTGCATCCTTTGAAAGAGAGACTAATAAGTCAAAAACAATCTATTAAAACATAGTTTAAAGAAGTTACCTGACAAGTAATGAAAAATTAGAAGAACAGAGGTAAAAACAGGCCTAATTGTCTCTTGAGTCCAGTGTAAAGCAGCTGCAAAAAAGGCAATGAAAAAGCTGAGAACCATTTTTCAATTGAGGCTCCAATGAAAAAGCTGATTAGTGAACAAATATACAGAAAATAGAACACCAAACATAATGCACCAAGTGTAACAACCCATTTAATGGGATTAGATATGTTACCATCAGGAACAAAATCAGTTGCACAGAAAGTTGAGAAAAAGAATAAACTACATGCATAAAGCTTCTAAGATTTAGTGAGGAAAATGGACTGAAAAACATGGTACTGACAGATTTTTAACTAGGAGTGGTAGGACTGAGTGAGGAAAAAATGGGTAAAGAGAAAATTTTTACTTGAGGTTTATACAGGTCAAGTTTATGTCATGATAAGTTCTGTCACAAAGATATTTGTGCCATCGTCTTCATTTTCTCCACCTTTATGTATACTTCAGTTTCATAATGACAGAAACTCTTCGAATTAGTGAACTGTGGTAGTTGTTTAGATCAATAGAGTTCCATATTGTCCTTAATAGAATATTGAGTTTGAGCAAAACTCTTATCTGGATAAAAATTTCTCCCATTGCTGACCTTTTAGGCTTTAGCTAGCCTCTCTGCAATTCCAGTTAAGTGCTGTTATGAAGACATGACAAGAAAAAAAGAAGCAGAAAACAAGGAAATATACAAGTCTATTATTTAGTTTGAGAATCCTATTCAATTCTTGAATGGCATATGAAGTATGAACATGAAAGTATTAATTATACTTATAGATTGAGTAGAGCAGTAATAGCATTCATGGCTCTTAAAAAGGAAAAATAAAAAATGTGCTATGACTAACAAATTTAAGAATCTTGTCCATTTCCAAAATGTTATTTCATTTTCATAAGATTCTTTCTTCTTGATGAGACATTGTCGTATATACTGTGCTCAACTAAGCTTATGAGTGGGCCGTTAATCCATTTTGCTTTTACAATATAAATTATAAGAAAAAGAAAAAGAAAAAGAAAGAGAGAGAATGAGGGTAACAAGACTAATATAACAGATGTCAAAACAAAAACTCCATTACATTTTTTGGTTTCGAAGTTAAATTGTATCCCATAATAGTGGAAAGGCAGCTGGAGCCAACCTAGTGCTATCACCAAGTAGCCAAAAGTACCTCTAACAAGTGTAGTTGCATGACTTTTATCAGCTTCAATGGACCTTGAAGTTCCAAAATCTGACACTTTGGCTATGTGCTTCCCATCCAAATGTATATTGTTGGACTCGATGTCTCTATGATAGATGGGAATTGCGGCTGCCAAGTGTAAATATGCCAATGCTCCTGCTACTTCACTTGCTATTCTTAGTCTGAAGTTCCAAGTGAAGGAGAATGAATCATCTATCTAATTATGAATGAGGCTGGAGAGGGTGCCATTAGGGATAAATTCATAGACCAATAGAGGAACTTCTGTCTCTAAGCAATAACCCAGTAGTTTAACTATATTCTTGTGGTTGACTTGTTAAAGAACAATAACCTCATTAATGATTCAGTACCATAAAGCTTCTGTCAGTACCATGTTTTTACTTTATCTTTGGCATTAAATGCTTTTATCTAAATTAGTAGAACCATATATGGACTCTTTACAGGTTAAGTGCAATCCTATATAAAGCACATCAAAACCAACTAGAGAATTCTGTTTGCTTGGCAGAATAGTCAGCAGTAGTTGTTGACAAGAAATTCTAAAACTGAAAAAGAAGCTCCATTCATTCACAAGCAGGCCGTCATCATAGCTAAACAGATTTTCTCTCTTTGGCAGAGTGGACGAGAAGAAGATACAGCACTAGGACAATCTCTATTCAAAATAAGTAAATCTTGAAAGAGTTGCAAAAATTTCTAAACTTAAGCGGGGCTGTGATTTAAAACTTGGCCCTTCGCTGTGTCTATCCTGCATATAACTAACTTAATGCAAGTGTTCTACAAGTTACCTTTGCTGTGTTGAAAACAACATTTTTGCAGTCTGCAAGAATGCTCACAGACCAAGCAGGAAGGAAATATGAATTCCCCTTGAATGTGACGTTGGCATCTACTTTCCTATCATAGTTAGCAAGAAAGGCTACACAATCGTTTGAAGTTTCATAGTACACATGTGCCTGATCAAACAAATTCATTCTGTTTTTTGGATAAATATACTGCATCCTTTGCCTATTTCCGAAGACATAAACTGTAATGATCATCAGAAACGTCTATTGCATATGTCCTCTTATGAAAAACTCTTTCTCTTATCACTACCCACCATTATAGTGGGGGCAATGGGGAAGAAGTCCTTGAATTAAATCAGTCGGTTCAAATGTTCAACAGAAAAATTGGCCTCAACCTACTGTTGTCCAACTCATTATAGGAATAGAAATATCGAGTCAAGAAACGGGTTCTTCATTTTCCTTTTAAACAGGAACCAACCAATATCAAATCTAAAATTACAGAATAAAAACTCTTCAGAAAATCCCTTCATTACACAATCAACAGATATTTACAACACCCAACACTAAACTCAAATCCAAGCACAGACTGTGATAAGCCTACACATAATGGGCAGAAGACACATTAACAAACAACCATTAGACAGAAATGTTCGAAAATAAATGGAAAATATTGAGATCATTTACCTCAAATTATGCCATGACAACCTTAGGTCTTGTTTTCCTTCTGATTCAGTCTTCAAATTCTGGCTTTTCCCCAAAATTCATGGTACTGGCTCAATTTAGGGATATTTGCTATCTACTACTCTACTAAAGCTGCCCTATCAGCTTGGGTAGCTCTTTTTTTTTTTTTTTTTAACAAAGATGATGGGAAAGTTTATTGAGAATGATACGTGCCTCATTGCTAAATTACAGAACCAAGAGTACCAACAGCTACCATTGGACAAAAATGAAATACCATATCTCAATGGAAATATTCAGAAACAAGAGTTTGCAGTTTTGAGTAACATTAGGCCAAAATTACCTCTTGTTAGGAATCTCCACTGCTTGAAACTGAATTCAACTGCACAGGGCAAACAATAACTTGTGCAGCATTTCAACCTAAATCATCTAAAATTGCAAAACTTTTATAACTTCTTCACTATGACCAGACACTCGTTCAAAAACCTCTCAAGCTCTGATGTATATACACTGGGAAAAGTCCGATAATGGTCAACATGAGGTGATGCACCAAAGTTGAATGCCCACACATTTTTCCCACTTCTCTTCTGTTCTTCAACAAATGACTCAACTGATGAGAATGGAATGACCTTATTAGCTGTACTATACAGATAAAGATGTGGGCAAGAAGGCCGGTTTTTTGAAAGGACGGAGATTATCTTTGTCAACTGCTGTTTGACGTCGTTCAAGTTTAGGAGATAAGAGAAGAGCTTCTCAAATGCTGACAAAAGTAAGGTTTTAACGGACAGGGGCTCCTTTTCTCGCAACTTTGAGGTATCAACTCCACTTTCCAATTGATTTCTTCCTACAGCTACAACTGATGGATAAGATGATGAATTGTATTTCTTTAGCAGGGCTGCAGTAAATCCAGCAGCCCAGACCTTGGGATCTATATTAGCGTCACCTCCTGAATCAACAATAATTCCCTTGATTTTCTCCAATAAATCTGGCCTACTTTGCAAATTCTCAAGAATGGAACCATACCTCCTCAGATGCTTCGGATTCGACCCAAGCCATCCCAACAAAACTGCAGCAAAGATTGGCCCTTTATCCCCGATGACCCCATTTTCTCTAGGGTGAATTCCATCAAGAGCGTAATTCCAGTGGAAAGATTTAGCTTTTTGGTCAGAGAAAATGCGGAAGAAGGTTGAGGTGGAGAAGAATGAGTTGAGGAGAAACAGTGAAGAATTGAGGGAATGGGAAAAGCCAAATGGGGTTGTTGAGGGGTGGTGGGGAATGTGGGCGTTTGAGAAAATAATGGAGTGGTGATTTTGGGGGTTAATAAACGAAACTGCAGGAGTTGGAATTGGGCGATGATGATGATGATGATAGTAAGGAGGAGGAGAAGGAAGCAGTGTGGAAAAGGGCTTTAGAGGAAGCGGCTTTTGGAGAGGGAAAAGGGAGTTGGGAAGATGGTGTCCGAAGGCAAAGAAAGAGGGAAATGAGTTTTGTCTGAAATTTGGCCAAGTGTTGAGTGTTTTTCTTCCAAATCAACTTTAAATGACGTCGTTTCTGCTTCTTTTAGAACCCCGCCTCTACTCTTTCAATTTTCAGCTTCCCGCTTCCACTATTGCACACTAAAAAATACGCCTTGTCTCTAAATTGTTGAACCTTTTTTAATAAAAGTAACGCCTTCTATCTCTTTTTCTTTTCCCAATCTTTGTGTAATTAACATTGTTTATTATGTTGAGCTTTTTCATTTCACAAGTTATATTAAAACTTTGGAATATGAAAATTTAGTATTTTTTGATTTTTTTTCTAACATAGGTTTTTTAGGATCTCTACAAAAAATAATGTTCAAAAACTAAAAGGCTTATTAAAAATATATTTATGATTCAAAAAAAGACCTTTTAATGTAAATATTTTTGGTATCAATTTAATAATTTTATCAATTATGCACGAATTGTGGTTTGACAAGACCAAACAATCTGTTTAGTTGATCAAATAACCAAAATGGTTTACTAATACATGCATGAAACACTAAATCTATTTGATACAAGTACTGATTCATACACCATAAAAAATTTGATTATTGTAAATTGTAATACATAACAAACGCCAGTCATGCAATTGCCAAGATTTTTACTTAATTTCATATTAAATTTTATTATTCTTTGCCATCATTTTCACACTATGTTAATCAGTAATTTTCCATATGTTGTCAAGAGAACTAAATAATGAATTCATGATATTTTTTAACTTTATAACAAGGTATTAGCTAAATTTGGAATAATTAAAAAATAGGTATACATTTTTTTTACAATACCTTCCTTATTTTGCCAATGATAAACACAAAATAAAGTGTAAAGCATAGGGTGCCATAATAGAATTAATAAAATTGGTTTATCACGTACGAGGCTAAATTGCAAAAGATAAGGTGTCATGGTAGAGTTAATGAGATTAGTTTACCACATACGGGGCTAAAATATAAAAGTTCGGTTGTCATAACATAATTAATTAAATTTATTTACAGCATATGGGCCATATAGAAAAAATTAGGGTGGCATATGGGGCTAAAATGTAATAGTTAGGGTGTCATATAGTAGAATTAATAAAATTTATTTACAACATATGGGCCATATTGAAAAAATTAAAGTGGTATGTGGGGTTAAAATGTAAAAATTAGGGTGTCATAGTAGAATTAATAAAATTTATTTACAACATATATGCCATATTGAAAAAATTAGGGTGACATAGTAGAATTAGTGAAAGTAAGTTGGGAATAAACACTTTGGACAGTGACGACTAGTTGTTGTCACTAATTTAGAACTGACAACTATATTGTGACGATATTTTAAGTTATCACTGTAGGACCAATTTCAATGACAACCTATTTTCCAATGAGGAGGGGGGAGGAAAAAAGAAGATGGGGGATGAATACTTTCTAAAAATTTTATAGGTATCTCAAAAATTTTAAAATTTGTAAAAGCATCCAAGATAGTTTAGGCAAAGGAATTTAAGCACCAAATATAAAAAGGAAAAAATTAAATAATAATAATAATAATAATAATAATAATACATCACTTGTAGGTCACATATAGGTTACAAGTGAAATTCCATATTGTTTAAAGTTTAAGAGGATTATATGGACATTTCAAAATCATAAGGTGTCCGATTGATTTTTGGCGAAACCACGAGGAGGTTTTCTGTATTTTACCTTTTGTATTACTGGTTTATTTGGGATTTTATAATAAGTTGACACACATCCCACCATTTTTTATAATTATTGAATAGTTACCAATTCCTTTGAATATGAATTTATCTAAATTTAAACTTTATTAATAAATTTCCATACTTTTGATGACCATATTCTATTTTTTTTCAAAATTCTTTTGATATTTTTGAATTGACATTAAATTTGAAAAGCATGAGTGTACTTAATAAGTTCAACATTAGTTGGACAAGTATTCAAACATGTGACAACTGGAAAGAACAAGAATCCATTCATTTAGTTTATGCTTGTAAAGAGCTAATTGTGATTTCATAATGCACAAATAATGCACGTGCAAATCCTACAAATGATTTCTCTTGCTAGTTCTATGACTACAAACTACATAGTACTTTATTGTCTCTTCTGTATTTGAAAAAATATCAATTAAATATTTTATTTTCATTCTCTACTATTTTTGTTCACTTCCAAGGCTAAAACTAGTAAATTCATGGTTATGTTTCACCCTTTAATTCACCTACGATTTTAGATCAGTTTATGAGTTTTACATATTTTTTCTTGGCCCATTTTTTTATTGATTGATGATAGGTCTTCTTGGGAGTTGTCGCAAGGAAAATATTTCTAAGTCTGACAAGGGTTGTTTTGATCAAATAAAACTTAATTTCTCCGATATATGGTTTCTCATCTATTTCTCATGCTTAATTTAATGGATTTTGAGAAAGATAATTGGGTTTTTTCCCCTTTTGGTGATTTTGTGCGGGCCTTTTTTAGCTAGGTTTTGAGCTGATTTTTCCTTTACATTGTATAGATCATAGTTTTAGAGTGGGTCCATGCTATTTTATGTGAGGTGTTAATTTATGTTAGCTTTCCTTTATGACTGAAAGATTAATCAAATTACTCGATACTTGAAATGAATTTAGTTTACTAAAAGTTCATTCGAACTTGGTTCACCAACTAGTCTAGTAAAACATAACAATTTTGCACCTGACACCTTTTCTATGACAAATTAGGTGAATAAGGAGAACTATATCTTTAAATCAATTTTTACTATATTTACGAATTTGCAACTTGTTTACTATTGCCTTGTCTTGCACATAATATCATATAAAATTCCAAATAATTCTAACCTAATTTCTTCAAATAAAATTCACAACTTGTAGAAGGACATCATATATATGATACATTTAGTATCTATTTAACCTAATATAGTCATCAATGTATGAAATTTTTGTAAGAGATTATATATAAGATGATATAAATACCACAACATAAAAAATTTCGTCAGGTGAATTGTCAAAATATGTGATTTAGACAACATTTAACATGTAAAATTGATGTCAATGTATATTATTAGTTCTCTGAATTGTACATATGTTGTACATGAAAAAAAAAATTTCGTCAGTTTTAATGGATTATGCCATTTGTTTCATGGCTGACAAAATTATGTTACACAACAATTTCCCTCTTGGTGCAGCTATCTTGCCTATATTCTTTAGACATGGACAAAAATAATATTGTAGTGGAAGAAATTCCCCCACCCAAGTGTGGCACATGCTTGACACGTGTCAATGCATACATTTGACTATGGTTATATTCTTGTGAAGATCACTGTTTTAGAGTGGGTTTTTCTTTTTTGTGTGAGGTGTTAATTTATGTCATTTGGACTTCATTTCTTACCTAGTTTCAATTATTTCTATTCATTTCTTGATTAGGATTGAATGATGAATCAAACTATTTGATACTCGAATCAAACTTGATTTAGCAAGAGTTTATTCGAACTTGATTCACCAATTAGTGAAGTCAAACTTGACAGTTTTGCACCTAACACTTTTTGTACGATGAATTAGGTGAATAAGGAGAACTAGTTATCTTTAAATTAGTTATTTACTATATTAGATGAATTAGGTGTCTCTGAATTGGTCACAAATATTTTATGATTTTTATATTGGTTTCCAATCTTTTTAAACACTCTACATAAAAAAAAAATGCATTGCTTAACATTATTCCGATATGCAGCAAAAGATATTAAACACTAATATTTGTGACCGTGACTAATACCACAATAGCTAACCATTTGAATCGATCTCACCTTATGTGCGTCTAGTCAGTTTTCATTGCTTAGGTCATTTGTTTCATTTCATGGTTGACAAAATTATGTTTAGAACAAATTTCCTCCTGGTGCAACTGTTTTATTTGTTTCCTTTTGAACATGAAGAGAAATAATAATGCCATGGAAGGAATTTCTCCACCCAAGTCTTCAGGATCTCTTGTACAAATTAATTCAATTCATATCGAACTACCAATAACTCCAATGGAGGTTAGGCAGCCTGAAAATTGTGATGAGAACTTTGGAATGCAGTAAATAAATTTTTTTCGTCTATGTAACAATTTGTATGACTTGCAAGAAATTTTTAAAATCGAGGGTTTTCATTCAAAGGACATGCTAAGCTTTGTTCGTGCATGGTAATTTGTTTCTATTTGTATTGATACATAAATAGTTGCTAATGATAGCTTTGTTAAACTTCATAGATATAACATGAGTGCCGCCATGATAACAACCACCACTAATGCATTAAGACTTGGTGAACCTTGCCTCCCACCAATTTGCCACAATTAAATGTGGCCTTACTTAAAAAATCCAGGCGGGTGCGTAGTGCACCCGTCTGGTCCGGTGGTGGTTCAGTCCCCTCCGGATTACCCCAAGACCTCTTCAGGCCCTCGCCCTCCCCATAGTATAAAAAACTATCGTATCGAAAAAAAAAAAGAGTGTTGATGATAACCATGACCTTCATCTTTCTAAGCCACAGCACAAACTAAAATCTTAGCCATTCACTATGAGTATCCAAATTGGACCTTAGACTCAGAACAGTGGCGGATCCAGAATTTTGCTTAAAAGAATCACGGACTAGAAAAACAATAAAATACTAAAAAACTATGATGGCTAAATTAAGAATCTTAAAGCACTTCAGGGACCAGGCTCAGTAATGTGGGCATGTCACCCAAGTGGGGGCGTTAAGTGTATGGAATCAGTTGTTTGCAACCAAAATAACTCCATATTCCACTACGTAAAAACTTCACAGGTAGCGTTGTTCAATGTATCCTTTTCAGCCCTGAAACCAGGCTTTTGATGTTCCCCTTTGCTTCATCAGAACAACTACTCCAAACCAAAATCCTTTATAAATATATAAGGAAATGTGAAATTTATTAAATATGAGTGTGTACATCAATTTTAAAAACTATATGTACTATATCAATGCACATTAGGCATCAATTCAAATAAGAATTCTTATTAACATGTGAAAAGAGGATTTCAAAATAATAAGATTATATAGCGTTTCAAATAAGACTTCAATGCATCATATAAGATTTCATTAGGCATCAATCATGAGGATAGTCTGTCTTTACATAAAATAATTTTTTTGACAAATTGCATAAATCAATATTACATTTTCTCGTAAATTTATTGCTTATAATGCTTTACATTTCTTTGCCATCCGCTACTTATCTTTTTGCTATATTTAAATCTAATGCCTTCATAAAAATGTAAAAAAAAAATGAAAAAAAAAGAATCTCTATGCCTTGTACAAAGTGAACCTCCTAGGTAAATGGAACGCTTAATTCTTAAATAGTTACAATTTAATGTTGAAAACTCAAAATAGGTGTGTGAAGCAATTTATCTATGGTTTAACTAGTTTTTTCTATGTTTATAGGCATGCCTTTTTGCATGTGAAAAACAACATTGGAATTTTGCCTTACATTAGCTTGTTAAAACCTTTAATTGCATTAATTTGCCTTACATCTGTGCCATTGAATTTAGTGAAATTACATTTCCTTTTTAGATTGTCTTCTAAACTCCTAACATTGCTCATATTCCCTTTTCTTTTTGCAACTATATATATGATGTCATAGACATAGATGCTGTTGGGTGTGGGCTAACCCATTTGTGGGCCAACCCACTTATGCAAAAGCTTGAAGGCTTCTCAAGCTTAAATAAAAAGCAAAAGCAGCCGCAAGAACAGATTCAAGCTTCGGTCCTCGTGCGAGTAAGAAAGGAAAAAAGGCCAGCTGCCACCTTTGAGTGAGACGAAGAGAGAGAAAGGGCTAGAGAGAGAGACTTCAAGGTCTTGATTGGAGGGCGATTCGAAACCCGATTGAGACGAAATTTTACCCACGCGATCCTCTCGTCAAGCTTTCCTTATCTACCGATTCAGATTTCTGATTTTCTCTTCGTTTGGTAACACCTTTCCAAACTCACTTTTTTTGACAGTTATAGTTTTTGGGGGTAATTTTGTAGCAATTTGCTTGGTTGATATTGGTACTATTATTGTCGTCCGAATATTTCGAATAGACCTGTGTATTCCCATTATTGTGATAGTGGAGATTTTGACTAAACTAGGTCCCGTGGTTTTTCCCAATTTGGGTTTTTCACGTAAAAATCTTGGTATCCTGTGCCTTTTAATTTTCTTGCATTTTATTATCACTGCTGGTATTATTACTTGGTGATTTGGTTTGTTCCTGTTTTTAACTGATACTTGGGGAAAGAGAAATTTTTCCTGGGCTAACTCTGATATTTTGTGTTTGTACTGGTACCTCTTTTCCAACAAGTTGTATCAGAGCAGTCATGTTAGGCTGCTCATTTGTACTGTTTAAAAATGGATGATTCGGATAGTGGTTGCATGATAAAATTGAATGCCACTAATTATTCAATTTGGAAGCCTAGAATGGAAGACTACTTGTATTGTAGAGATTTGTTTGAACCTGTTCTAGGGGATAAAAGCAAACCAAGTGATATGAGTGATGAAAAATGGACCGTTATGCACATGAAAACTGTTGGCAATATTAGAAAATGGATTGGTCAAAATATTTTTCAACATTTTGCCAATGACACCAGAGCTGATGTATTATGGAAAAAGGTTGAGAGTATGTATGAAAGGAAAATCTGTTTGAACAAGGCTAGCTGTTTGAAGCAGATTGCTCGAATGAGATATAAAGATGGGAAAGATATGACTGAACACTTGAGTAATTTTCAGGGATTGATAAACCAGGCAACTACATTAAATTTGAATCTGGATGATGAAGTGCAGGCTTTATTACTATTCAGTTCACTACCGGATAGTTGGGAAACCATGGTAGTCTCCGTCAGCAATTCAGCTCCGAATGGTGTGTTGACCATGGCTATTGCAAAAGAGGCCGTGATGAATAAAGAGTTCACGAGGAAGGAACAAGGAATTGTCTATGAGACCCAGGCCCTAATGACAGAAAAGAAAGAAAGAAGAGGGAGAAGCAAAAGTAGAGGACCCTACAACAGGAATGACAAATCCAGAGGCAGGTCTGAGTCGCGAAAAAATATTGCATGCTATTATTGTAAAAAGAATGGACATTATATGAAAGAGTGCAGAATCCTAAAACGGGAACAAACTGAGAAAAATGGTAAGGCAAAGGAAAAAGGTGATGAAGAGACTACAGCAGTTGCGGCAGCTCATGATGATATGTTTGTGTTCTGTGATAATGGTCAAATGAATATTATTTATTATGACAGTGATTGGGTAGTTGATTCGGGTGCATCCTACCATGTTACTCCTCACAGGCATTTCTTCTCAACCTACACCGAAAGAGATTTTGGATATGTTATGATGGGAAATGAGGTCTCATGCAAAGTGATTGGCATGGGAGACATATATTTGGATACAGATACAGGGTGCCAACTGATATTAAAAAATGCTCGATATATCCCTGATGTTCGCCTTAATCTTATCTCTACAGGAAAACTTGACGATGAGGGTTACCATAACTTGCAAGGTGGAGGCAAATGAAAACTCAGCAAAGGAAATCTCATTGTTGCTAGAGGAAAGAAGCAGAATACCCTCTACTTAATGCAAGCCAAGTTGGGGAAGGGAGAAGTCAATGCAGTTCGTGATTCATCAATTGACCTGTGGCATAGGCGACTTGGGCACATGGGTGAAAAAGGGATTCAGACACTTGTTCGCAAACAGCTTCTAACTGAAGTTAGAGGTAATGCACTTAAACCTTGTGTTGACTGCATTTATGGGAAACAACACAGAATTGCATTCAAAAATTTTCTTCCTTCTAGAAAATTGAATCCATTAGAATTGGTGCAAACTGATGTTTGCTATATGAAAGATAAGTCTCTTGGTGGTGCTGTTTATTTTGTAACTTTTATTGAGGGAAGCGAGGGAGAAGAGGAAAGAAAAAAAAATTAGATAGACAGAAAATTATAAGCGAGGGAGAAAAGGGAAGCGAGGGAGAAGAGGAAAGAAAGAAAGAAAGGAAAGAAAGAAAAGAAAAGAGAAAAAAAATAGTTTTGGGTTTTTTTTAAATTGAAATTCCAAAATTTGAATTTTTGAAAAGAAAAACAAGGCTGAAGGTTTAAAAGGAAATTAATTTTATTTCCATTTCTTTTAAAAAAATTTTTTTGTAGAATTTAAATTTCAAAAATTTAATTGCTGAAATAATTTTATTTGTAAAAAAAAATTCAAAAATTTCAAAAATAATAAAAAAAAGAAATTTTTTTTTAATTTAAAAATATTTCCTTTGTTTTTGGGTTGTTAAATACAGCGTGGGCACGCCAAAATTATAAAACGTCCACTGATCTCGAGAGGCACTAACACGGCGTGGGCACGTCAAGATTACACTTCCTACCAACGTCGTGAAATGTTGAGATTTTACCAACATGGCGTGGGCACGCCAAGATTGGTAAGCGTCTACTGACCTCGGGAGACATTAACACGGCATGAGAACGCCAAAATTGCACTTCCTGATCACAGTGAAGGAAAATATTAAGACTGACTACTACCCGACTAAAAACGATAAAACAAAAGAAATAAACAACGAAAAATAATAAAATGGGTAAAATACATAAAACTCCCATGTGGTTAAGGAAATTGACATAAAACCTCCTCAGTGTTTAGAAACACCCACTTAACCCCCTTGTACTTTGGACTTCTTTGAATTTTACCTGCTGACCGGCTGGGAAGCCGGTAATAATATGAAATACCAAAAATACCCTTATATATAATATGTGAAATTTACAGATGTAATTAGTCAATATGGAGTGGACTTCTGAAAATGAGAGAGAAACCCTAAACCTACAACGAAGAAGAAGGTGACTATATTGCTGAGCGGTGTGAGTTATGGTGAAGATCGATCGGGCTTGAGCTACATTTCATGTTTTGAGAGAGAAACCCTAAACCTACAGTCAAGAAGAAGGTGTTTGTGTGCTGCAGGTCAACAACATTAGACAACATCGGTCGGCGTTTCTGTACAGATCGGTCGAGAGTCACAATGCATTGAGCATAGCTATTAACCAAGTAAAATACATATCTGAACCTTAGGCATTAGACGAGTTGATTTGTTTGATGGCAGGTGTTTTGGTAGTAAATTGGGGATATTTTGAAATTTGGTAAAGGAACCACCATTGTCAGTTTTGGCTTAGTCAGAAGTTTCTCCGACAATGTTTGTGGGAAATTTTTTTTAAAAAATTTGGTAAATATTGCAAAATGTCAGTTTTGGCTTGGTCAGAAGCTTTTCCGACAAACTTCCGACAATGTTTGTGGGAAAATTTTTGTTTAAATTGCTAAATGCGCAAAATGTCAAGGTTTGGCTTAGTCAGAAGCTTGTCTTAACATTTTTGGGGGAAATATTTTAAAAAATTGCAATATACTAGAAAAGTATGGGTCTATTTGGAGTAATTAGAACTATTGTGGTCCATACTGGTATTGATTATGTTTTCATCCTTCTAGATAAGTGTGTTGATGTTGATTTTTTTTTTTTGAAACTGAGCGTATGAAATATTGTCTGTCCTTTTTGATACATCTGAAAAGCAAATGAGTAAATGAATCTCTGTTTTTTGACACTTCTGAAAATGGAATTAGTAAAATAATCTCGATTACTTTGGGTTAGGTGCATAAGAATGGGAGATAATCCGTGGCAGACCATAGACATACACATGCATTATGGTAGATATTTCAAATGAAAATCGAGAATTAGATGCACTGGTGAACACGTGACCCTGATGAATTATCTGTATTTGAGTTTCCAAAAATGTACCAAACAATTGACCACTGCGTAACAAATATGAATTTCTGGTACCCCATTCCCTTTCATGACCTTGATGTTGGTGTGGTTCCCATCAAGGATGATGTTGACATCGAATTATTGACAACATGTTATGAGGAGCTTACAGAAATGCACATATATGCTGAGAGGGGGCCTGATCCCATTGAAATTGTGTCCCCGGAAGGAAAATTACTGTACAAGAGAGTGACTGGTGATGGCGTACTTGCATTTCCATATCATGATGGCTAGCAGGCTGAGATTAGTTCGTCCTCAACTGTTAAAGGCATGGATGAAATTGACCCTTTAGTAATTGGGAGTGAGGACAATAATGACAATCCACACATTAACTGTAAAGCAAAGGACATCTGTGAAGAAGAGTCATCACAAATGGAGTTAGATCCAGTTTTTGTGGGACCACATAGAGAGAAGATACATGATTCTGGTAACAAGTCCAAGAGAAAGAAGGCAACAAATGATAAAAAAGCTAAGTCACAAAGAGTAAAGTTAAGTGCAAGAAAGTCAGTCAGGCGGTTATTTAAAGACAAAGAAGACGGTGATACATCCTCAGAACCTCAGCAATCTCCTATAAGGAAGTCAACAGAAGAAACAACACAAGCAGAAAGAGATCCAACATCAGAGCAGACTGATTGTAAGGGAGAACCAACAACACATGCAGAGAGAGATCCAACAGAAGAGCAAACTGATTGTAGGGGAGAAAGAACAGTTCATGAAGCGGAGAAGAAGATGAAGTCATACCAGATTATTCAGATCTTCCTGACTGGCTAAGAGAAGCAGTAGACCTGCCTGAAGATGATGAGATATTTGCAGGTTTACATGGTCAATGATCAACACAAGCATCTATAAATATTGGATCTGCAAATTCGGCTAGTATTGGTTCAAAGTAGCAACAAGAAAATCAGCAAGCAAAAGCATCAAAACAAGCTGATTTAAATGAAAATCAACAGCAACAAGAAAATCAGCAACCAAAAGATACACCAGAAGCTAATTTGGGACAACATAAGCAGCAAACCCAATTCAAAAAAACAACATGAAGATTCAAGAAGTCATCCAACATCAGAGAGGGATGATAGATGTCATGCCAATGAGCAGGAAGAGGACTGGAATGAAGCAGTAGAGGATGATGAAAACCTGCTTGACAGAGGAATAAGATCCGATGATGAAAGCATCCCTGTCTACAGTTACTTCAATGCAGATGAAGAGTTTAGGAAAGAGCACTTTGAACTAAAGGTTGATCATAAATTTACTAGCTTCTATAAGTTTAGAGAGGCTTTGGTGGAATGGAAAATTAGAGAGGGATATGAGCACAACTACATCAGAAATGAAGGCTCTCGAATCACAGCTAAATGTGCAAAGGGGTGCAGTTGGAGGATTCATGCAAGCAGAATCCAGAAAACAAAGACATTTATGATCAAAACTCTTAAGGGAGAGCACTATTATGGCAGGAATTACAGCAATCGACATGCCACTTCAACATATCTGAGTAATAAATTTCAAGCTAAAGTGAGGGATGATCCTGGATATAGTATTCCTGGCATAGTGAATGAGACAAGAAGATTATTTATGTTAGACATTAGTCAAAAAATAGCTGCCAGAACAAAGCAAAAAACATTAGAGGCACTTAGGGGCAATGACATGGAGCAATACCACAGACTTTGGGATTATGTAGCTACTGTTAAAAATTCAAATCCTGATAGTCATATTTCATTGCAAATTGATAGGCGAAATGTTGAGGAAAGAGCTACATTTCAGAGGATATATTATGGTTTAGGTGCTTTGAAAAATGGTTTCCTAAAAGGATGTAGACCTATCATAGGACTAGATGGCTGCTTCCTTAAGAGTCCCTTTGGAGTTCAGCTGCTTACAGCCTTGGGTAGGGATGCCAATGAAAATATGTTCCCTATTTCCTTTGCTGTTGTTGAGGTAGAGAATTACGATAGTTGGAGTTGGTTTTTGCGGGAATTAATCAGCCAAATTGGAAGAGAAAACAAAGGAGTGGCTTACACTTTCATTTCAGATAGGCAAAAGGGTCTTGTCCATGCAATTGAAGAATTGTTTCTTGAATCAAAGCACAGATTCTGTTTGAAACATATGTTCGAGAACTTCAAACAAAGATTCAAGAATCAAGACCTTAGAAACATGTTTTGGGAAGTTGCTGCAGCAACAAGCATGCCGGAGCATGAAACTGCCATAGCAAATCTTGCGAGGGCTGACCCACAGGAAGGTGACAAGCTAACAACTGCGGGATGGTTCAAACGGTTGCCTCCAAAATTGTTGTCCATAGCTCATTTTAGTACAGCTTGTAGGAGTGACACTTGCGTTAACAATATGAGTGAGTCATGGAATAATTACATTCTAAAAGCTAGAGGGAAGCCAATAATTACAATGCTGGAGTGGATTCGGAGGAGATTAATGCAAAGGTTGGTAACCAAACGAGAGGGCATGCTGAAACATGGTGGCACTTTATGTCAAAACATTTATGAGAAGTTAGAGAAGTTTAAGATAAAGGCAAGAAATTGTGTTGCGGTTTATGGAGGAAATGGGAATTTGGAAGTTGATGGCTATGGAAGGACAAATGTTGTCAATTTGGAGATGAAAACATGTACCTGTGATCATTTTCAGTTTAGTGGCATTCCTTGCGTGCATGCGGTTGCCTGCATTCAGAGTAGAAAGTTGAAATTTGAGGACTATGTTAATGCTTGTTACCATAGGGAGGCATATTTAAGGGCCTACAACTTCACAATTGGTCCCGTTCCTTCGAAGCAGTTCTGGGTAGATAGGAAAATGCAATATTTGAACCCATCATTGGTGAAAAAACAGCCTGGTAGGCCAAAAAAATAGAGGAAGAAGGGTCCAGAAGAGCCTACAAATCAGCAGAAAGCAAGTAGGAAAGGTCTTGCAGTTTACTGTCGCAGGTGTTTGAAATCTGGACATAACATACGAACTTGCAAATCAGGGATTCACCCTAAGTCTAAACTTTACAAAGTAATGTAACATTTTACATTCTACTGTCACTATGGTTTAGTGTGTTTTGTTGCTACTTATACACTCATTAAATTCGATTTGAACTATAGGCACTTAAAGTTGGTCCAACAGCTTCAAATGCAACATCCGTAGCTTCTACAACTCAGGCTAGTGTCTCAAGTACTACTGCTACTACACTTTCACAGGTACTAAAAAGTAATTATCTATTTTTGGGTGCTGGAATATACTTACATACATACTAACCATGAGAACTTACATACAGGAGCCAAATCAGCCTATAAGTGGTACCAACCAAGAAAGCCATCAAAGTAGATCCTCAAAGAGAAAGCAACCAGCTGCAACTGCAAGGATGTCAAGGTTGCGACATTGTGGCTCCAAGAGACCAAGAAAATGAACTGCTATTTTTTCGATTTTATTGGTTGAATGTACTGGTTATGCCAAGTAGAATATGTCGATTTTATTGGTTGAATGTACTGATACCATTATGGTATGGATGTTGCAATATTTTTCATTGTACTCAGATTTTTGGCTGTCTTTTGGTTGACTAATACTTTCATGGGTATTGTACTCAGATTTTTTGGCTATGTTTTGGTTGACTTTGCCTATCTTTTGGGGTACTGATACCATTATGAATTTTTTGTCTCAGATTTTTTGGTTATGTTTTGGTTGATTGTGGCTATCTTTTGGTTGACTGATGCCATTGTGGTATTGTACTCAGATTTGATGGCTATGTTTTGGTTAACTGTGGCATTTGTGACTGTATTGCTATGCTGGTGAACCTTTTGGCCATGTTATGGTAGGATACCATTGTGGTATGATTGTGATAATATGTCACGTTTTTGTATTTATGGATGGCAATATTACTAGCCACATCTTTGATGATTTATCATATCTAGTTGTGGTAATATGGATGGCAATATTACTGGCCATATCTTTGCTGAAAATGATTAAATCTGTCAAGTGTCCTGAATAATAATTGCTGGTTATATCTTTGCATCTGATGACTTAATCTAACAACTTCATTGCATTTAAATGGGTATTTCAGGGTCTTTTCAATGTCCTGAATAAAAGCAGGTTTTTTCAATGTCTTCAACAAAAGCAGCTTCATTCGCTCATTTATAATTGAAACATGAAAATCAACTCTAGATTGAAACCAGGATGTGGTTTTTGCACTACAATTTGTCCCAACTCCAAATTCTATTATACTACTTTTACATTACAAATTTTGCCCAAACTTCATCTCATACATATAACAACCAGTGACAAAAGAGACACAAGTACAGTCAGCATCATCATCATCTTCATCAGCCCCATCGTTGCTTCGACATTGTGAATCTTCGATTGTAATCCCATAATGATGTTATAGTTATTACTTTCTCATTCCTTGCCCAGACATGATAAATCTTTTCGCTGTTGCAGGTCCAATTGGTGAAACCCCTTCAACGTATGGATTTTGGCAGAATGATTCATTAGTGCCTCCCTCTCTACTAATTGGATTGCACCATGCCCAAAATGAACAAGCACCAGTTTCACATACATAATACAACATACTTTTTGATGGTTTTTCAGATTCTACTACTTTAATCTTTGCTTTATTGTTGTAGAAGTATCGCCGGTTTTGGTACCTTAGGTCCCTCGATCCACCGCCAAAATTTTGGGAGCTTGAAATTTTTTGGTTCTCCCTTGAAATGATAGCTGATTTAGCCCTTCCAAAGCTCTTTTTCTCCCATCCAAAGCTGTGTTGCTCTTTACGTTTTTGGGTTTTCGTTTTGCATCTCTCTGTCGAATTTATCATTTGCAGAACAACAATTATGGTGGGTTTCATTTGTAAGAGACATGAAGGGCAAAATTGGAATGAAACCAGTTTCTTCTAGCCACAAGTTACCATTAAGTCGCGTCAATATCACTCGCTAGCTTCCCAACCGGTCAGCAGGTAAAATCCAAAGAAGTCCAAAGCACAGGGGGGTTAAGTGGGTGTTTCTAAACAATGAGGAGGTTTCGTGTCAATTTCCTTAACCACAGGGGGGTTTTATGTATTTTACCCTAATAAAATTCATGTTCGGGTTGCCTCCCAAAAGAGTGTCTTTTTTTAATGTTTTTTGCTAGACATAGCTCAAGATTTGTTTAAACTAAGCGAATCGGGTCTTCCAGTTGCACCATCTCCACCCGTTCAACCAGAAACCCTTCATGATACGGCTTGAGACAGTGACCATTCACTACAAATTTCTTCTCCGTTTTCAAACTCTGGATCTCGACTGCACCATAATGAAAGACATTAGTCATAACAAAATGACCAATCCAACAAGAACGTAATTTACCTGGAAATAGGTTCAATTTTGAGTGGTACAGTAGAACTTTTTGCCCGCAGACAAATGTCTTCCTAGAAATTTGTTGGTCATGAAATATCTTATTATTCTCCTTATAAATCACTGCGTTCTCGTATGTTTCATTTTGAATCTCCTCCAATTCTTGTAATTGCAACTTTCTTTGAATTCCGCCCTCCTCGATATTCATATTGCATTGCTTGACCGCCTAAAACGCTCTATGCTCGAACTCGACCGGGAGGTGACATGGTTTCTCAAATACCAACCGGAAAGGGGACATTTCAATGGGTGTCTTGTACGCCGTCCTATATGCCCATAGTGCATCCTCCAGTCTCATACTCCAATCCTTCCTATCGGGTCGAACCATCTTCTCTAAGATCGACTTGATCTCTCGGTTCGACGCTTCCGCCCGACCGTTTGTTTGAGGATGGTAGGGTGTGGATACCTTATGTAAGACGCCGTACCTCCTAAAAAGTGCAGCAATCGTCTTGTTGCAGAAATGGCTACCTCGATCACTTACAATCGCTCGCGGCATCCCAAAGCGGACAAAAATATTAGACCTTATGAATTCTGCAACCACTTTAGAATCATTAGTACGGGTGGCCTTTGCTTCCACTCATTTTGAGACATAATCCACAGTAAGCAATATATACAAAAAATCATAAGATGAAGGAAAAGAACCCATAAAGTCAATACCCCAAACGTCAAAAATTTCAACAAAAATCATTGGGGTTTAGGTCATTTGATCCCTACGAAAAATATTACCTACTCGTTGACACTTGTCACAGGAGTTACAAAATGAGTAGGCATCTTTGAAGAGGGTCAGCCAATAGAACCCGCTCTCTAGCACCTTACGAGCCGTTCTCTTTGGTTCAAAGTGACCTCCACACTTAAAAAAGTGACAATAAGTTAAAATAAATTGGAATTCAATTTCACTTACACATCTACGGATGACTTGGTTGGCACCCTACTTCCAGAGGTAAGGATCATCCCAGATGTAAGATTTTGCATCACTCTTCAACTTGTCTCTCTTCGCCTTAGGCCATCCTACAGGAAACTTGTCAGTGACTAGAAAATTAATAATATCCGCATACCAAGGCAAGGATAAATTAACAGAAAATAAATGCTCATCGGGGAAAGTTTCTCTCAACGGGAGGTCATTTTCGGTGACTTGTACTCGACTCAAGCGATCTGCTACTAGATTTTCGCCCCTTTCTTGTCTCTGATCTCCAGATCAAACTCTTGTAGCAATACTATCCACCTTATCAGTCGTGGTTTTGCCTCTTTCTTGGTCAACAGATACCGCAATGCTGCATGATCAGAAAAAATAATAACTTTAGCACCTAATAAATAAGACCTGAATTTCTCTAAAGCAAAAATTACAGCCAAAAGCTCCTCTTCAGTGGTGGAATAGTTTAATTGAGATCCGTTCAAGGCTCGAGATGCATAGTATATAGCATGAGTTGCCTTTCCTACTCGTTGACCCAGCACCACGCCCACGGTATAATCGCTGGCGTCGCACATGATCTCGGACGGTAGGTTCCAATCAGGAGGTTGTATAATAGGTAGCGAGGTCAATAGCTTTTTCAACCTATCAAACGCCCTCTTACATGCTTCATCGAAATCGAAGGGCACTTCTTTTTGTAAAAGTTGCAATAGGGGTGCTCCAATTATTCAGAAGTCTTTAATGAACCTTCGATAGAAACCTGCATGACCCAAGAAAGAACGCACTTTTCGCATGCTCGCAGGATAAGGTAAAATAGATAAAACATCTATTTTTGACTTATCAACCTCAATACCCTTAAACGACACTACATGCCCCAGAACTATTCCGTGTTCGATCATAAAGTGACATTTTTTTCAATTAAGCACGAGATTAGTTTCTATACACCTTACCAAAATTAAATTTCAGGTTATCTAGACAGTTGTCAAAACTCTCACCATACACACATCCATGAAAACTTCGATAATCTTCTCAACATATTCGAAAAAAATACTTATCATGTATCTTTGGAAGGTAGCAGGTGCATTGCACAACTCAAATGGCATCCTTCGATATGTAAAAGTTCCAAACGGGCACGTAAAAGTCGTCTTCTCCTGGTTCTCGGGTGTGATAGCAATTTGAAAATAACCTGAGAATCCATCCAAAAAATAATAGTAAACTCGACATGTTGATCGCTCTACCATCTGATCAATGAAAGGAAGGTAACAATGATCTTTTTTCGTGACGGCGTTCAACTTCCTATAGTCTATACACTGCCGCCACCCGGTGGGCTTTCGAACTGGTACGAGTTCACGCTATTGGTTTGATTCAACTGTCACCCCTGCTTTCTTCGGGGCCGCCTGTACTGGACTCACCCAGGGGCTATCTGATATTGCAAAGATTATCCCCACATCCAACAGTTTCAGGATCTCTTTCTTCAGTACCTCCATCATTAGGGGATTCAGTCTCCTTTGAGCCTATCGAATAGGTTTAACACCATCCTCGAGTCGAATTCGATGCACACACACTGTGGGGCTAATTCCCTTGATACCGGCAATGGTCCATCCTATCTCCTGCTTATATTCCCTGAGAACTCGAAATAGTTTGTCCTCCTGAACCTTTGATAAACTCGCGAAGATGATCACTGGGAGTGTCTCCCCTTTACCCAAGTATGCGTACTTTAGGTGTTTCAGCAGGGGTTTCAATTCCAAAACAAGCGCCTGCACCACAGATGGAAGTAACCTCTGGTGAGGTTCGGGTGTAAAAATGGGTGCGAGATCACACCTTATTTTTGTGGTTGGCAATATCTGTAACGCTCTAATCACACATTTGAGCTTTTCACTCAACTCTACCCCAGGGATCATCTCTGATTCGAAATGCCTGGTCAAGGCGACTTCTAACTCATGCCTGCCTTCAATTTTAAAAACTTCTTGTACAGCAGGGTCAATAACATTTATAGAGAAAATAGAGCCAGCATATGATTTTGAAGGATATTTCATGGTTTAAAAAATGTTAAAATGAACAATCTCGCCATCAAATTCCATAGACAGGGTGCTCTTATTAACATCAATTTTGGTTCGAGCTGTGCTTAAGAAGGGTCTACCTAACAGTAAAGGTGATGGGTCGCGGGAGTGTTCATCCTCCATGTCTAGCACATAAAAATCGGTGGAAAAAATCAATTCATTAATTTTTACTAAAACATCTTCAGCAAACCCGTCAGGGTATGCATTGGTTCGGTTAGCTAAGTGAATTATTATTCACGTTTCGTTCAAAGAACCTAAGTTCAAAGAAGCATAAATGGATTTGGGCATGACATTAATCGAAACTCCTAGGTCTAACATGGTCTTCCCAATTAAGGTATTACCTATCCTACAGGGAATGGTGAATATACCTGGATCCCAGCATTTCAGTGGAAGTTTCCTTTGTAAGATTGCTGACACGTTCTCCCCCACTATAACTCGTTCATCTCCTTTCAACCGCTTTCGGTTGATACACAAGTCCCTCAAAAATTTTGCGTATCTAGGCACTTGTTTAATCGCGTCCACTAGGGGAATGTTAATCTCCATCTTGCGAAAGATTTTCAGGACCTCTTTTGCCTTATCCTATTTCTTTGGTTTCTCTAGCTTGCTAGGAAAGAGAGGTAGATTAGTTTTAGCTTTAGTGATTAGGTGCGGGAGTACCTTTTGATCTTTGTTGTCTCTGCCCTCCTCTTCCAACTCTTTCTCAATTCGTTCATCGTCCTTGTCCTTAGGAATCACCGGTTCTCGTTCTCGAATTTTTTTGCCACTCCTCAAGGTCATTGTACTAACATTCTTCGGATTCAACTCTGGTTGAGATGACAACTTCTCTTGAACTTGGGACTCCAAACGGTTGTTCGTGATGGCCATTTGATTCATTTGATTTTGCATGGATTGCATTTGTCCCAGTTGATTTCTCATATTTTGTAGACCTGAATCTGTCTTCTGTTGATTTGCAATCAATTGTTTCATCATCTATTCCAAGAACGGACTTGAGTTAGAAGGGGGTGGTGGTAGGCGAGGTTGATACTGCTGTTGATACCCTTGCTATTTGTTTGGCGCAAAATTGGACTGCCTATTTCCTCCATAACTGAAGTTAAGGTGATCCCTCCAACCAAGATTGTAGGTACTTGAATATGGGTCATACTGCTTTCTTGGCACGGGCGCGTGGCCAGTCATGTTAACTTGTTCTGCATTTTTTCTTGAATTAGCGGACACATCTCCATAGAATGACCCAAGGCAACGCATACCCCACATACTTTGGCTTGTGAGGCACTTCTCACAGTTAGTTTTCACACGAAGAACGTCAATTCAGAGATTTGTTGTTGGATGGAGGATGTTTCTATCTCATTCACCCTATGCGTTAGGACATCCTCCCTTGTACCAAACTGTTGCGAATTCTCAGCCATTCCTTCAATTAGCTCTCACGCCTCTCGAGAAGTCTTATTTACTAACGCCTCTCCACTTGCAGCATCGATTATACTTCTGTCCCTGAAGAGTAGCCCCTTATAGAAATATTGGATGAGCAGTTGCTCATTTATCTGATGCTGAGGGTATTGGATGCACAGCTTCTTAAATCTCTCCCAGTACTCATAGAGAGACTCGCCTAGATGTTGTTTGATACCGCATATCTCCTTCCTTAGGCTTGTAGCTCGAGACGCCTGAAAGTACTTGTCCAAGAATTTTTTCTTCAGCTGGTCCCACGTGGTGATACTACCAGGTGTTAGGTAGTACAACCAATCTTTTACGGAGTTCTTCAAAGAGAAGGGAAAGACCCTCATTTTTATCTGCTCTTCTGTGATTCTCGGGGTTTTATACTGTTGCAAACGACGTCGAATTCTTACAAGTGCTTATAGGGCTCCTCATTTGGTAGACCATGGAAAGATGGCAAGAGATGAATTAGATCAGATTTTAGTTCAAAGAGAGTGTTATCATTCAAATTTGGAAAAGTAATGCATAAAGGTTGCTAATTTAAATTATGAGTAGCCAACTCCCTTAGTGTCTATGCATTTGCCATGATGACTTGCTCTTGGTCCGAGTCACTCGAAGTGTCACCAAACAAATCTGCTGGTCCAACTTCTGGCTCAGGTCTCTGAGATGCAGCACTTGAGCGCTATTCTCTGAGTTGTCTGGTCTCTTTTCTTGTTCTACGCGTAGTCTTTTCTACCTCGGGGTCGAAAATTAATTCACCTGTACGAGAAAAACGAGGCATACATTGAAAAGCACCAGAAAATTAGAACAAAAGTGAAATAAAAAAGAAACAAATAACTGACACCAGTCCTCGGCAATGGCGCCAAAAATTGACAAATGTCGAACATGTGCAATAATAAAAATAGAACCTAACTACCACCAAAAGCAGTCAATAATTAATCCTAGGTACTGGAGTAGGGACTCTAGGTGTGCAATGGGTTACTTGATTCACCATGTTTCCGAAAAGTTTGTTTAATCCGATATACCAGAATTAATTAGTTGACAACATTTTCTAAATAGTAGACAGTGGCAAGTAAGGTCGTCTCCTTAGGAATTGGGGATATTTGTCTCTTTGAGATACTAATTGGTGAAGGGGGATTTTATGGGAATGATACTAAAAATAATTAAGCAATTCAACTAAAAAAAATAATTAACTAACACAAATATAGACAGGAATTAAATCAAGAATAGAATAGATAAATTCTAACAAAGGATACAACTACTCAGACACAGTCCACTCATCCGATCATTAATGCAAGGTAGGTTCACTTAATTTATTAATAGGTTAGTTATAGTCGCCGACGAGTTCTGACGACCAATTTTTTCTTAATTTATTGGTAACCAAGGTACGACCATTGATTACCCCTAACCAGAAAATATTTCTAGGTACGACCGTAAGAATTAATTTTTCAATTACATAAAGGATTGGAAAAACCTAACCCCAATCAATAACATGTTACGAGAGTTATTTAAATCAGATTGCACGTTTCCCTATTGTATAAAAACGCTAGTTGCCACTAGTATTAATCAATTTAAATAATTACGAATTTAATTGACTAATTTGGTAGGAGATTAATAAATCGCACTAAACATCGAGCCCTTGACATTCAATTAACTAAATAATCTCATAGAAATTCAAACAGACAATGTGCAAATATTAATAAATTAAGGAACGCATGATAATTAATTCGATCTCACAAGTATTCGGGACTGTGTCGTCGCGTTGATCTTTGGCTAGACTGACAGGTGTCGAGCCTGTGTAATAATAAATACCTACTCGAGAAAAATATAAATTTTCTGTGTATAGCAGTGAGTAAGGTCGAATCCACAGGGATTGGAAAAAATTCGATTCTTTTCAAGTTCAGGACACGGGGAATTTTTTATCAGAATAAAACTAAAAATAATTAAACAATTTAACCAAAAAATAAATAATTAATTAATACGAATATAAATAGCAATTAAATAAATAATAAATAAATTCTAACCAAGGATACAACTACGCAGACACAGTCCATTCATCCGATCATTGATGCAAAGAAAGTTCACTTAATTTTATTAACAGGTTAGTTATAGTCACCGATAAACTTTGACGACCAGCTTTTCCTTAATTTATTGATAACCAAGGTACGACCGTTGATTACCTCTAACCAGGAAATACTTCTAGGTACGACCGTAGGAATTAATTTCCTAATTGCCTTAAAAACTAGAAAAGTCTAACCCAAATTAATAACATGCTACGAGGGTTATTTAAATCAGATTGCATGTTCCCCTAATGTGTGAAAACACTAGTTGCCACAGATATTAACCAATTAAACAATTACGGATTTAATTGATTAATTTGACAGGAGATTAATAAGTCAAATTGCACATCAGGCCCTTGATATCCAATTAACAAAATAATCCCATGAAAATTCAAATAGAAAACATGCAAATATTAGCAAATTAAGGAACACGTAAAAATTAATTAGATCTCACAGATATGTGGGACTGCGTCTTCGCGTTGATCCTTGACTAGATGAGAAGATTAGCCACGCCTCATAAGAAACTTTCCACACAATTTAATTGATTTCAAAGACATAAATACTCGCTAATAAGTTAGAATGAAACTTTGAGTCTTCGTAGATTCTTTGAAGAAAAATTGCATACCACACAACAAAAGAAGGAATAAGTTCCTCCTCTACACAAAAGACTACCTATTCTACTTTGTAGTCTCCTCGGAGAGAAAATCTCCCTTCATGCCAGAAGCTCTCTAAAAATAAAAACAAACCAAATGGAAAACTTCACCCCCTCGTCCACACAAGAAACCATTCTTTTTCTCTATCTAATCAATCCCACCGAAAACAAAAGCAAAAGCCAACTTTTGTTTGTCGGGTTTCCTTTGACCAAATGCACACGATCACAAGAAAGCAATTATCCTACTACTGTAAGAAAGCAAACAAAAGGCACACTATCTTTAGACAATACTAATTCTTCGCGGTCCCCACCAAATTGAGATGTTGGCTAGCCAAATGCAATTCAATTCTTCTTCATCAGCAAAAGGGATGGACGTTGGTTTACACCATGCATGTGGGCCAATTGTGTAGAGCTTCACAATAATCTTCTCAAGAAGGTTTCTGCGCCAATTTCTGAAATTGGGTTTAAATACCAAATATAAATATATGTCACAATTAAAGCAATATTTGGCAAGATCAAAGAGGAAAATTAACAATAAAATTACTAACAATTGACACCCTATCATAGACGAAAAGCTTAGCCACGCCGCATAAATAAATCCCACGCAAAGTGATTGAATTCATGAACGTCAAACCGTCTTTAACTAATTAATCAAGAAGTAAAAGATGATTCTCCCGTTGGGAAATTTTGTCGAACAGTAGGCGTGCGCATGACAAGGAAAAATAAAGAAAAACTAAACTATTGCTCCAAGCTATCCTACGACTAAAAACAACCTCTAACCCTCTAGTGGTTCTGCCAAATTTAGAGAAAAAGGTGCAAAAGCGGGGCCCTCCGAATTTTCTCTTGTTTCCTATTGCTAGTAGGACTTCCCGTACCAGCCATCTCTTCATCAGTCCAAAAGGAAAAGGAAATCAGCTTTGGTCCCCTCTTGTGGGCCACGTTGATGGAGCTTTGTAGAAGACTTCCACGTGTGAAGTAATTTGCTTCAGAAAGCCCCCCCCCTTTTTAGCACCTTTCAGTCCCATTTCCTGTAGATAGGTCCAAATACCAAATATAAGTATATGTTAACAATTAAACGATATTTGGCAAGGACAATGGGGGAAATTAATAATAAAAATTACTAACAATTAACACCCTATCAAATCCCCCCACACCTGAACCATGCTTGCCCTCAAGCATGAGAACAGCAATTGAACACCAAAATTTGACAATGGCTATTGCTCCAACTACCGTATTGTCAAGATACCAAGAAAAACATATATTAAGCATCAATGGTCAAGATCCAAGAAACAATACCTCAGTTAGCTTCCAAACCACCAACTCCTCCAATTTAAAGCAAACTAATATAAGAAAAAGGAATGGTTGCTCAACATTCATCAGCAAATGGTCCAACTATTAACCAAAATCTCAACATTAAATTCACAAATCGGCAAGCTGACTCTTTCACATTCTAACACAATCTTTACTTTTTTTTTATCACGTTTTCTATTTTTCTCTTTCTTTTTTTTTTTAGAATAACAAAAGACTTAGTTTCTAGCCATTAGAGCCTTTTGACGCGAACTCCAACATTTACCAGATGGAGGAGCCTGGTCACTCAGCTCCAATCGCTACGCGACCACGCACTCATAATAACTACTATCTTTTGACGCGAGAATCGACAGTTTAGGTGAAGATCCCTGGTTACTCAGTAGTAACAACTAGCGGAGTACAGTCAACTTTTATTTACAACCATATAACACAATAACTAAAACAACACAAAAGTAACAGCAGCCAGCCTCAAATTTCCAAACATGGAGAACTAAAATTAATAACTGGACCAATTCACATGAAAAATGCCAACAATCATTCCCTATGCCTAGAAAAGTTAACCAAAAATTAGAAAAGTCAAGCCATTACTGATATTCACCAAAGAGATGTTCCTAAACTCAACCACATTAACTTGATACCCTTTTATTACTAAAACTTGGCAATAGCAACATTAATCTGTCAAGCAATGCTACCACACTCGATTGTCGAGATTGTGTCATTCATTTTCCGTCAAATTAGATGATTTCCGTCCATTTTCCAAAGAAATCCAAAGGACAATGAAATTATGTAGGTGTTTTTAAATAATGAGGAGATTTCGTGGGTAGTAAGCAAATCACAAGAGGTCAGTGTATTTTATCTTTTTTTTTTTAATTTTACAAACCAAAAGAATTCTATTCTAGTATTAGCTGTAATCAACCCAAAAGAAGAAAGACAGATGTTCTATACCAAAATGGTCCTATCCTAAATCACAACAGTACGCAAAACCAAGTTGAGTTTGACATTCAACCCCCCGACACTTTGGCACTTCAAGATGCGACTACGCTGCTACCGCTCCTTAGTACAGTAAAACTCCGAGTCACCACACACACTCACACGCTAGCCACACTGACTGTGCCCCTTCTCGCCCCATTCTCGCTCTCACCTAGGGTGCGATTTAATTGAATAGCTTGACTCGAGCTCATGAATAGCTTGATAAATTATTCCATTTGAGATTGACAGGTCGCGGTTGAACTAATCAATTGAGTTTTTTGAAGCAAGTTCGGGTATGTATATTATATATTGAAAAACTTGTGGTGTTTTATGAAATACTTGATATAATATTTAATTAATATATTATAAATATTTAAATTACTCTTTTAGGTTGGTTATTTATAATATTTTTGATCCTAATCATTTGTTGAACTCAAGTAATCAAACTTCACCATAACGAACGCAATTCCTCCACCTAGCACTTTTTCCTGCCTTAGATCTTTGTTCATTGATCGTTGTGGCAAGCTCAAGAAGTTGTTCACACCAAGGTTGCTACAATCCGTGCAAAGTCTTGAAGTACTTAAGGTCTGGTGTTGTAACGAATTGGAGGAGATAGTATCAAACGATGAAGAAGGCTACTTTAGTTTTACTTCAAGCAACAAAGATTCATGCTAAAGGACCACTATCAGTTGCCTCCCAAATCTCAAGAAATTGGCTGTGCTAGGAAATCCTAAACTAAGGAATATTTGCAAGGGGCTCCTGATTTGTAACTCTATTGAGAGAATTGAGGTAATAAGCTGCCGAAATCTGGAAAGCTTACCTCCCTTCCTACCCTCCATCAATGGACAACCTTCTGCACCACCGGCACTTAAAGTGATCCAAATATCTCTACTTGGTTGGGAGTCATTGAAATGGGACAATCCTTACATGAAGAAGATCCTTCAACCTTTTGTTCGTTATGGTGAATTTTGAGAATAATGTCAAGCTTGACAAATTAGAATTGTACAAAGATTCTTAAGAATATGCCAAGGTCGGAACTCGTATTTATCCAATGTAATTTTTGCCATTAGCGTAGAGTTTGTCATTTAATAAAATTATGATGTGTTTTATTTTTAAAAAAAAGGAAAAAAATTCGTTTACTCGTGATTTTAATCATTTAAGCTTTTCATTGTTATTCTCCATAAGAAAGTGAAAACCATGGAATTTGGGCATATCCATGCCAACAATATATATATTCCACTTACTTTGGGACCATTTCTGCAAGAGTTCCAGAGAACACATTTGAAGATTTACATTACTAAGTCCAAAAGTATAATTAAGGTCAAACATAATTAGTCAGAAGTTTTATTCAAGTCCGGAGAAAGAAATTCCAAACTCACTTCTTTGGAAACATGGTAGTTTGATACTTGATGATGAAGTTGGCAAGTTAAGATGTTGTACACTGTTCGTGATGTTAAAGCAATCGTGGAGAGCATCATTGGCTTCCCTCTTTATGATCTGACTCTGAGCCTAATTTATGATGGCAAAAAACTTAATGATTCAAAGGTCCAATCTTGTCACAATATTACAGCAGAATCAACCTTACTGATGTTAGCGCAAAATTTTTTTCAGATATCTGTCGGGTACTACAATTTAATCTTGACGTGCATCAAGATTGTTTGATCAAAGCTGTGAAGAACAAGATTTTTGATAGGCTAGGATTCCCAGTTGATTCCCAGATTCTGGAATGTAGAGGAATACCTCTAAACAGTCGTCAGCATTTAGCTAGTTACAACATTCAGAGAAAGTCCATAATTCAACTGTTTAATCTTGCCCGTTAATTGAATTACCTAAGAAAGTAACATCTTCTTTGTGCAAGACTGAAAGGTCATTTTTCAAGATTTTACTTATGATGCTAATCTCTACAGTCTTTTTGCATTTTGGATTACTTTTAACTGTAAAGAAAAATATTGGGGTGTTTTTTTTTTATCAATCGTCACTTTGTCTATAGTATCCTACACTATCCTAATCTAAGAGGGAGACACAAGTCACCCAACTGGGTCTAGAGGGGCCGGAAGGGACTGAACTACCATCAGACTAGACAGATGCACTACGCACCCGTCTGATTTTTTTTAAGAAACCACTTAATGTGGTAATTGATGGGAGGCAAAGGAGCCTTAAATGGCTTAGTGGTGGCCATCAGCCCAAAGGCTGGTGGTTAAAAAAATTGGGGTGTTGATCATAGCTTTTCATTTCTTCTAATTTTCTTGTGAAACTGTTGGTATTTGTTTTGGAAATGGGCTTCTTATAGCTAAAACAAATTTATTCCTCCTTTAAACTTGTTGCATATGAGGAAAGCCTGACAAAAGATGCTAACTGTATTAAACTCAGAGATGATTTCTGATTTAATCAGGGCAACAGTTGATGCTAACTTTTCATGATATGATCAAGTTTTTGCTCATTCGAGAAGTATTACCATGCTATGTGACTGAACAAGTCCCTAGTTGTTGGACAAGAAAACAAATAAAATTACAGATGACGATGTCTCTAATGTAATATGTTGTGTTTCTTTTCCTCCAGTGCAATGTAGCTGAATAATTACTTTAGCTTTTTTGTCTAACATAATTCAATTCAATGTGCAAATTCTAAGACAATACCTCTATACCGGCTCAAGTTGTAGTAGTGTAAAACTTCTTTTTTTTTTTGAGATTATTGGTTTGCCTTTTCTTTTCATACATTGGACATTTTTTTCTCCCCCTTTGGGTTTAGCTACACTTTGCACTCAATATTTAAATTAGCAGACCAAGCAATGGTGAGCAATTTTTTGTTATTGTTATTCAGAAGCAATATAAAAAGGATGAAGTCTTTGTAAAAAAATATTTGGGAAGTCCATCGGAAAATCACCAATTTGACAAGAAAAAAGGGAAGATTGAAAGTCATGTACAGGATCTACAGACCAAATAGATGATCAAATAGGTTCGAGGGGTGACATCATTTTTATTATTACACATTGTTCCCTTTATCCTCCTGAATTTTACTTGAATTCATGTACTTCAGATTTTTTTTTTCTTTTGATTAAATACAAGTGCTAAAAGAATTGGAGCGTCAAAATTCTTAGTTGCAAAGCAAGCAATCCAGGGTGTCACTTTCAAATTTGAATTAAGTAGATTTTCTGAGTACTCTTTTTTTGGCTGTTGTTACTGTTTTGCAGATAAATATATGCTTGCCTGTTATGAAACCGGTTGCTTTGAAAGTGAAGAAATCAGATACAGTTAGAAAAGTGAAAGCAATGTTGAAAGAAAAGAAAAGAATATGTGAATGTCTTCTGGAATTCTTTTCTGCTGGTCATGGGAGGATGATCAAAATCTGGGCTCAGTTGGGATTCAGCAGAATACTAATCTCCATTTTTTTGTTCAAAATTTGCTGTCAACGAGACTGTTTATCAAGAGAGCATCTGATCAGAAAGTCCTCCAGATTGATGCAGAGGCTTCTGATACCATCCACAATGTTTAATATCAAATGTTTAATTGAGGCCAAAGACGGGATCTGATAGGATGTAATTTGTTGCTAAATTTATAATTATTTTTCCCTTGATTTTAACCAAATATTATTTTAATTAATAGATTCTACCTATATTTGATTAATTGTGTTAATTGTAGGGAGGTGGAGTAAAAAGTGACAAAAGAGGTGATTTTTCAAGAATTACTGTCAAGTCCAGATGATTCGGGAATTTACTACGCATGGGATTTCCTAATTCGAGTCAAATATGGACATCTTTGGTGGAATTTGAAAGACTTTAATTACCTTTGTTAGTTGTAGAGTTGAATTAGAAAACATGAGTTATTATTGTTTTTATTTCCTTTTTTCTAATTAGACAATAGGCCTTTGTTATGAGTAGTAGATATCAAATAGGAAGCAAAAGAATAAGGGAAGTCCGCCGAGTCCCGTTTGATTAGTACTTCTTAGGGAGGAAAAGGGTCAGTCAGCTATATATATTAGCAGACTAGTCACTTAGATTAGGTTTTATCTTTGTTTCGGTTGGCCGCATGTCTTCACGTTGGCAATTTTCCCAACAACGAAGAACTAACTTCTCGTTTTCTAGTCGAAAGTCAACTTGAAGATTCGGTTCCAAACATCTGTGAGATCGAATTATTTTTATTTATTTATTTTATTCATTGGTATTCGTATGTTTTCTGGTTTAACTTCTTATGATTGTTTTGTTATTTGAATGTCAAGGGCTCGATATTCGAATTAACTTAATAATCTACCGCCAAATTAACCGATTAAATCTGTAATTGTTTGATTGGTTAATACTAGTGACGACTAGCGTGATTGGTCCCATGTTAGGAAAACGTATAATCTAATTTAAACAAATCCCCGTAGCGTGTTTATTGATTAAAGTTGGGCTTTTCTAATTCTTAATGCAATCGAGGAATTAAATCCTACGGTCGCACCTAGGGTTATTTCTTGGTTAGGCAAATAGTTAACGATTGTACCTTGACTATCAATAAAGTAAGGAAAAGTTGGTTGTTTATCGCGTGTATAGCAACTATAACCAATCTATTAACTAATAATTGAATTATCTTTACATCGATGATCAATTGAATGGACCGTATATAAAAAGTTGCACCTTTGCCTAGAATCGTATCTATTGTTGATTAATTCCTATTTATTTTTGTGAGTTGCTTTTATTTAGTTAATTAGTTATTTTTATATTTTTGTAAAAACCCCCATCTCTGAATTCTAAAAGAAATAAATTATCCCTAGTCCCTGTGGATTCGATACTCGCCTATATATAAAATTTGTATTTTTTTTGAGTAGGTAATTATTATTGCACAGGCTCGACACCTGTCAGGATCCCTTGTGATAAGTTCAGTCTAATTTATTCCGGTAAGCCCCTTGAGGATGATCATGAAACCTTAGCCTCTCTCGATATCCAGGGTGAATCAACTCTTCATATGGTGCTTTGGCCAAGAGATGTATTGCCAATCTCTGTGAAAATGTAAAATGAAGAGTTGTTGAAGAGGGAAGTCAAGTCGTTGTACACTGTTCGCGATGTTAAAGCAATCGTGGAGAGCATCGTTGGCTTCCCTGTGAATGAGCAGAGCCTAATGTGTGATGGACAACAACTTGATGATTCAAAGGTCCTATCTTCTTATCATATTGCTGCAGAATCCATCTTAAAGATGTTAGTGCAGAATATTTAGATACTTGTTAAGGATGGTTTCAAAACAATTACTCTTGATGTGTGTCAAGATGTTATGATCAGAATTGTGAAGGACAAGATTTTTCACATAACAGGATTGCGAGCTAATCCCCTGTTTTTGGAATATGGGGGAAAACCTCTAGATAATTTTCAGAGTTTGCCTAGATATAACATTTAGAGAGTGTCCACACTTCATCTAAGGAGGTTTGGGATGTTTTTAATTGTATTAACCAGAAAAGAATATGATGTTGTGCAAGAAAGATTGAGACATCCTTTGTCAAGATTTTGCTTTCTGATGCTAATGGATATAATCTTGGTGATTTGTCAAAGTGGAGTTTGTTGCTTTCACTACTGTCTTGTCTTGGTGATGGACGCATTTAAAGGTTATCAAAACAGTTTTGCTGTGAATAATTCAAAGCTAAAATATCCAATTTTGTCAAAAAATGTGAAAGCAATGTTTGAGTCAGGAGGGGAGAGTAATGCTTTGTTTCAGGAGCTTTTGCCTAGAGCTGGTCATAGGATTCAATTAGACTACTAAGTATGACACTAGCTAATCATAGAATTCGGAGGGATTAGTGACTTTCAAATTATCTGAAGTAGAAGATGATAATTGGTCATGGAAGGATATATTATGGTTGATACATGAATTTGTGATCCCATCTTTGTATCAAATGTTCGATTGGGGCCAAACAAAGGGTACATTCACATAACTTTGATTGAAGATGATATTGTAGAACGTTTAGCCTTTCTGGATATTCAAGGGGAAATTTTCTATGACTTGAAGTTTCTTGTTGTCACAGAACAGACAAAATCTTCAAGGCAGATAGAATTTGTTTGCATAATGGAACTTACATTTTTTGCACATTTTTGGATAATGGAACACAAAAAAGATGGACTTTCTTCCTATTTTGCAACTTTTTCTTTTTAATTGTATTTGAATCAAAAAAATAAAAGATATATGAGACTCATTGACGTGATTGGGAAATTTTTATGAAACCTAATCATAAGGGTGTATAATAACCAAATAATTCGACTCAACTCGTGAGTAACTCGGTCAAAGATTCGACTTTAATTTGGTGTTGATTGAATTCAAGTAGGGTTCTGCCTACTTGATAAGAAATTTAAGTGAGTACAAATAGGAAAACCAAAACTCAAGTATCTTGTACAATATGATTTTTTATTATTTATTGTGAAATTACATTTATGAGTAAGATATATAGTTATGAAATTTACCCCAATAAAAAAACCAAGCTTGAGAACCTTCTGTTATATATTTTGATTCTATCCAATTCCTATATCTTCATATAGTCAGATTTAGTCGCAAGAGAAGAGAAAATTACAAACAAGCACTATTTTAACTGTAACACGAAATCCAATTTAACACACAAAAGAGGATAAACGAATTATACAACAATAATGAGTAAAGAAAAAAAAATAGTTACAGTCAAGCATAAATTTGGAGCGTGTGCAAAAAATAGAGCCCTCAGTCTTAAAAGTTAAATCAGTGTTCTAATGTTCTTGATAAATCAGTGCTGGGCAACGGAGATGTTCCTTCGCTTGCAGATGTTCATAGCAAAACGCAAGAGACCATCTTGCCTATAGCCCCAGAATTCTACCACATCACCTTTCTTTAGATGATTGTCATCAACAAGCTTATTCCACCCGCTGTTGAGAGCGTACTTGTTCGCGCTCGGCCAGCTCTTCAAATTCATGTCGAAACAGCGTTGTGAGCAATCCACCACCGTGACCTTAAGAGCCTCTTTCTGATTCAGCAGCATCACTTCTGGTTCAGTCAATACTTGCATGATTTCCTCGCGAATTGGAAAGAGAAATCTGCTTTGACTTGAAGCAACATCGGACGCTTCCAATCTTTTCTCGAGTATCCAACGTGCTCCATGAGGAAGTTCTCGCGCGCGTCGAGGAGGCATTGATGCACGGCTGCTTGAAGCAGTTTCTGTTCCTTGTTCTTGATTCACTAGATGATCGTCATCAGCCAGGCCATCCTCGACCATAACAACGACGTCGATAACCTTTCCGAACAGCTTAATTGTCTTTTTCATCTTCTTTTCCATGTTTTGAATTCGCTGGACGGTGGTAGGGATCAACAATTGATAGTCAGGAAGGATGGGAATCTGATAAACGAATGGGAAAAACAGGAGGAGGACTAATGGTAATGAGAAGCACGAAGTAACGTTTATGGGCTGTTTCTATATATATATCATGTTGCAGACCCTAGAGAAGATCGCTTCTCCTAATCCTATACAGAATCAACTTTCCAGGATGATAACCTTCTCAAAAGCGTTTTTCTTGCGGCAATAGGAAACAGTTCGAGAGATATTCTCCTTCTTCTTGTGGGATTCGGATGCTTGTTTCCTTGAAGAGGTGAACTCTCGAAACTTGCAGCACTAATTGTTAAACAAGTAGGCAGTTGTATTTCATAAAATCAGATTAGCAACAATATTACAACACGAAAGTCAATTTAAAGTAATTAGAAAGGAAAAAAAAATGAAAACGAATTGTACTGCAAAGCAAAGTAGAAACATTTTTAATTACACTCGAGCACAAATTATATATCAATATCAATTGAAATAAAATCTTTTTACCAAAAAAAAAAACAAGTTTTTCTAATACAATCTTACAGTAATACACAATTAAAAATAACTCAAAAAACATCTCATCCATACAATATATCAAATATTTCAAAAAAATTTTATAGTAAAAATTTTTTATATACGTTGTTACAGTAAAGTGGATATTAGATATATTAAAAAGAAAAAAAAATAACTTTTACCCAAATGGATTAGTGATAAACAGAAAATGATAAATAAAATTGAGAGAGCAAGAAAAGGAAAATGTAATAAAAATGAAAAAAATTAAGATCATGGGATTAAACCTACATTTTCACCACAAAATGAAGCGAATGAATATCTTCCAGCTGATCTTTGAATTGACGAACAAAACTATAATAGAATAAAGGCAAGGAAAGAAGTATTTACGGTTATAAAAAAAAATAAAATAGGTGAGAATTACAGCCAACTCAAATTTAAAAATATAAAAAACCAAAGAAACACCCTCACTTTCAAACACCTTGCAATTCTCCCTTCCCTCTTCCTCCCTTATAATAAATCCATACTAAATCCCATCAACCCTCTCTTTTTCTCTCTTGGCACTACCTCATATGGAGCTCCAAGTTTTGCTATTGTTTTATAAAGAAAAATAAATAAATAAATCACCAAATACTTCCAAAAAAATGTAACAAAGGCAAAGGCATTTCATGAAAGTAGAACAATTACACATTCAGCCATATAAGCCATTTTATTGATGTTGTAGCCAAATCTCAGCTAATTATTTTGAGATCTAAAAAATATCTAAACTTTATTGAACGCAACAACCCTTGAAGGATGGACTGAATTTCAATCTATGATCATAAAATTTTTAGGTCCATTGCTAGATGGTGGTAGTATAGCTCACTTATTTAAAAGTTGAATCTTTTGTTGTTGGGTTCCTAGGCCACATCTTCCCATTGGAACGTGCAACTCTTTCTTGACTGGCTTTGGCTTAGCCTTGATAACGGTAACAGTTCAAGCAACCAATGGGGGAGGTGGCAAAGCCTCACCCTCAGGAGCCCAATCCTATTTATTGAGCAGCCTATTCTTTTCTAGCTCAGACGAGTCCATGTTTTGATTTGCCACAAAATTAAAAATGTTGTCAAGCATCAACTTATAAGAGCTATGAAACAGTATTTTCAAACAACCGTACTTTTATCTCCCCAATTTTGGATGTGGAATATACAAATTGCAGTGAAATTAGTATAAAATATTGAGAAAAGAAGAAGAAATAAACTAGTGAAATGCAAAAAGTACAATGAGGCGGGGCGGGGCGGGGGGGGGGCGGGGGCGGGGGGAATTTTTTCCCCCCCGTTTAGAAACGAGGCGGGGGACGGGGGTATATTCCTCCGCCCCAACCCCCGCCCCGCCACCCGTTTGAAATATATGTATGTACATAATTATATATATAATGATATTATCAATTATACTACTAATTATACGTGTTTATTAATAAAAATTATTAATTATTTATATTAAATTTATTAATACACTTATATTAAATTCCTAACTACACTTAATACAATAACACTTTTTTCTAAAAAAACACAATAATAATTTAGTAATTGTATTGGTATCAAAAGTAAAAACTTGATTATTTTAGTTATATTTTTTTATCATATTAGATTGTATTCAAATAATTTTTGTTTAATTATTTTTATGAGTTTCAATTGTGAAGTTACAATGAATAATAATTTGGTGATGTGTTGATATTTTAGTACTTGATTATTTGCTCAAATTTAATTATAATAAATTATATAATAATTTTTTTTAACACCACGGGTGCCCCCGCGAGGGAAGTGGGGCGGGGCGGGGGAAGTCGGGGGTGGGGGACGGGGGTCATTAATAGGCAATAGGACGGGGGATGGGGGAAGGATCCCCCGCCCCATTGTCACCCCTAAATATGACACTTTCAATGGGACGGAGGAATTAATTACTTTTGTGTTAAGATCAAGATGAAATACAGAAAACCCCTTGTGGTTTCGTAAAAAATCAACGAGCTGCTTTATGATTTTGAAATACCCACATAACCTTCTTGTGGTTAAACTAAAGTGGAATAGCATTGTTTGACCTGCTATGGTACTGGTAGCCCATTTTTTATTGATTTTTTTCTTTTCTTTCTTCCCTTCATTTTTTTTGTTTTCCTTTCCTTTTTTTATATATATTTTTCTTCACTTTCTGTCTTCCTGCATTACCACACAATCGCCACTGCTATACTACCACCACTATCTCTATCTTCTACCTACCTACCACCACCATCCGCCACCACTCTCTCTCCTTGCCTAATTTCCCTCCTTCCATTTCCTTTTTCCTCTCCCTTCTTCTCTCCCCCTTTCCTTTCTCTCTCTCTCTATCCTTTTCTTTCTTGATGATCGGATTTGGTCACTAGAGAGAAGATTTGGCTGCAACTAAATCTCTGTTCGTAACCAGATCTTCTCCGTGTGATTAGATAAGGTCACTAGAAGGAAGGGAAATGAGAGGGAGGCATGGGAACAATGGAGCACTACAAGAAATTTGGCCTTTTGTGACAATAAAAAGTCATCACTAAAAATCAAAAAGTCGTCATTATATGAATATAGTGACGACTTTTTCCATTGTCACATGGTTGTCACTAATTCTATGTCACAAATAGGTACGTGTGACAACTCTTTTAAAGTCATCACTGAATCTTATTATTTAATGACGAGAACTAAGTCGTCACTAACGGTTGTCATTCTGTGACGAATTTTCTTGTCACTGTTTCACATATTTTTTTGTCATAAAAGGTAGCAAAAGTCGTCACAAATTTGAACTCTACAGTGACGACTTGAACTTGTCACTATCATTCCTAGTATTCAGTGACAAGAATAGTCGTCACTTAGTGAACTTACAACTTTGTTTGGAAGATCTGCAATTGTTCATTACAAATATAGCATTGTCACGGCATTTCCGACAATTATAGTAAAAAATTAAATTTGCATGATAGTGACAACTTTGAAGGTTATCACTGAGTTTGTCTTAAAGAGTTGAAATTGGCCATTACAAATATAGTATTGCCATGGCATTTTCAACAATTATAGTAGAACATTCAATTTGACAAAAGGCAAAATCAACCATAACATTTAATTTGACAAAAGGCAAAATCAACGTAGAATATATGCCGCAAATTCATATATTTGGCCATAACACATCTATAAATTAATCAAAACAAAAGTGAACCACAAATGTTGGGTCCTAAATCCCACATAATCAATTCAAGTAGTAATGGCCAATACATATCCTTCCCAAAAGATAAGAGTACTAGATTTCTAAACTAAAACATAGACTATAGCACCAATGTCATATTTCAATCATCTCTAGCAGCATATCCAACAGTCTTCTCACGATCAATATGAAGCTAGACTGCATTGAAAATAAACATTTTTTTTAGAGTTTCAGCATATCCAACTATTGTGAACTTAATAAGTCAAAAAATTAGTCAAAAAAAGAGTTTCAGCCAAAATAAAAGAATATGTGAATTTTAAGAAAGCAGCCACCCCAAGTTTATAAGACTCGTCCTTTCTATTATCAAGTTTCATCCAATTTTTGTCCATGTCCTAGAGTTACAAATCCAGAACATAAGTCACAAATTTTTATCTACACATTACAACCAGAAATAAGCATAGATAAGCTAGTTATGAAACAATAGATTTCTTGAGGTGAATCTATAAAGATATAAGTGCAATTCCTAATGTGCATAAGTAGGCAAGGGGTAAAACAGGAAAATCTCTACTTCTCTGTGTTTTTTCCAGATTATATATTAAACATACACTTTTGCTAGCTTAGACAATCATCCATGAATTTCATTTTGAAGGAACAAGGAATGGAACTGTTAAGTGGCAGCAACTGCAAATCTGTTAGTGTTGTTGCAGTTGCATCCTTTAAAAGAGAGACTAATAAGTCAAAAACAATCTATTAAAACATAGTTTAAAGAAGTTACCTGACAAGTAATGAAAAATTAGAAGAACAGAGGTAAAAACAGGCCTAATTGTCTCTTGAGTCCAGTGTAAAGCAGCTGCAAAAAAGGCAATGAAAAAGCTGAGAACCATTTTTCAATTGAGGCTCCAATGAAAAAGCTGATTAGTGAACAAATATACAGAAAATAGAACACCAAACATAATGCACCAAGTGTAACAACCCATTTAATGGGATTAGATATGTTACCATCAGGAACAAAATCAGTTGCACAGAAAGTTGAGAAAAAGAATAAACTACATGCATAAAGCTTCTAAGATTTAGTGAGGAAAATGGACTGAAAAACATGGTACTGACAGATTTTTAACTAGGAGTGGTAGGACTGAGTGAGGAAAAAATGGGTAAAGAGAAAATTTTTACTTGAGGTTTATACAGGTCAAGTTTATGTCATGATAAGTTCTGTCACAAAGATATTCGTGCCATCGTCTTCATTTTCTCCACCTTTATGTATACTTCAGTTTCATAATGACAGAAACTCTTCGAATTAGTGAACTGTGGTAGTTGTTTAGATCAATAGAGTTCCATATTGTCCTTAATAGAATATTGAGTTTGAGCAAAACTCTTATCTGGATAAAAATTTCTCCCATTGCTGACCTTTTAGGCTTTAGCTAGCCTCTCTGCAATTCCAGTTAAGTGCTGTTATGAAGACATGACAAGAAAAAAAGAAGCAGAAAACAAGGAAATATACAAGTCTATTATTTAGTTTGAGAATCCTATTCAATTCTTGAATGGCATATGAAGTATGAACATGAAAGTATTAATTATACTTATAGATTGAGTAGAGCAGTAATAGCATTCATGGCTCTTAAAAAGGAAAAATAAAAAATGTGCTATGACTAACAAATTTAAGAATCTTGTCCATTTCCAAAATGTTATTTCATTTTCATAAGATTCTTTCTTCTTGATGAGACATTGTCGTATATACTGTGCTCAACTAAGCTTATGAGTGGGCCGTTAATCCATTTTGCTTTTACAATATAAATTATAAGAAAAAGAAAAAGAAAGAGAGAGAGAATGAGGGTAACAAGACTAATATAACAGATGTCAAAACAAAAACTCCATTACATTTTTTGGTTTCGAAGTTAAATTGTATCCCATAATAGTGGAAAGGCAGCTGGAGCCAACCTAGTGCTATCACCAAGTAGCCAAAAGTACCTCTAACAAGTGTAGTTGCATGAGTTTTATCAGCTTCAATGGACCTTGAAGTTCCAAAATCTGACACTTTGGCTATGTGCTTCCCATCCAAATGTATATTGTTGGACTCGATGTCTCTATGATAGATGGGAATTGCGGCTGCCAAGTGTAAATATGCCAATGCTCCTGCTACTTCACTTGCTATTCTTAGTCTGAAGTTCCAAGTGAAGGAGAATGAATCATCTATCTAATTATGAATGAGGTTGGAGAGGGTGCCATTAGGGATAAATTCATAGACCAATAGAGGAACTTCTGTCTCTAAGCAATAACCCAGTAGTTTAACTATATTCTTGTGGTTGACTTGTTAAAGAACAATAACCTCATTAATGATTCAGTACCATAAAGCTTCTGTCAGTACCATGTTTTTACTTTATCTTTGGCATTAAATGCTTTTATCTAAATTAGTAGAACCATATATGGACTCTTTACAGGTTAAGTGCAATCCTATATAAAGCACATCAAAACCAACTAGAGAATTCTGTTTGCTTGGCAGAATAGTCAGCAGTAGTTGTTGACAAGAAATTCTAAAACTGAAAAAGAAGCTCCATTCATTCACAAGCAGGCCGTCATCATAGCTAAACAGATTTTCTCTCTTTGGCAGAGTGGACGAGAAGAAGATACAGCACTAGGACAATCTCTATTCAAAATAAGTAAATCTTGAAAGAGTTGCAAAAATTTCTAAACTTAAGCGGGGCTGTGATTTAAAACTTGGCCCTTCGCTGTGTCTATCCTGCATATAACTAACTTAATGCAAGTGTTCTACAAGTTACCTTTGCTGTGTTGAAAACAACATTTTTGCAGTCTGCAAGAATGCTCACAGACCAAGCAGGAAGGAAATATGAATTCCCCTTGAATGTGACGTTGGCATCTACTTTCCTATCATAGTTAGCAAGAAAGGCTACACAATCGTTTGAAGTTTCATAGTACACATGTGCCTGATCAAACAAATTCATTCTGTTTTTTGGATAAATTCACTATTTTGGATAAATATACTGCATCCTTTGCCTATTTCCGAAGACATAAACTGTAATGATCATCAGAAACGTCTATTGCATATGTCCTCTTATGAAAAACTCTTTCTCTTATCACTACCCACCATTATAGTGGGGGCAATGGGGAAGAAGTCCTTGAATTAAATCAGTCGGTTCAAATGTTCAACAGAAAAATTGGCCTCAACCTACTGTTGTCCAACTCATTATAGGAATAGAAATATCGAGTCAAGAAACGGGTTCTTCATTTTCCTTTTAAACAGGAACCAACCAATATCAAATCTAAAATTACAGAATAAAAACTCTTCAGAAAATCCCTTCATTACACAATCAACAGATATTTACAACACCCAACACTAAACTCAAATCCAAGCACAGACTGTGATAAGCCTACACATAATGGGCAGAAGACACATTAACAAACAACCATTAGACAGAAATGTTCGAAAATAAATGGAAAATATTGAGATCATTTACCTCAAATTATGCCATGACAACCTTAGGTCTTGTTTTCCTTCTGATTCAGTCTTCAAATTCTGGCTTTTCCCCAAAATTCATGGTACTGGCTCAATTTAGGGATATTTGCTATCTACTACTCTACTAAAGCTGCCCTATCAGCTTGGGTAGCTCTTTTTTTTTTTTTTTTTAACAAAGATGATGGGAAAGTTTATTGAGAATGATACGTGCCTCATTGCTAAATTACAGAACCAAGAGTACCAACAGCTACCATTGGACAAAAATGAAATACCATATCTCAATGGAAATATTCAGAAACAAGAGTTTGCAGTTTTGAGTAACATTAGGCCAAAATTACCTCTTGTTAGGAATCTCCACTGCTTGAAACTGAATTCAGCTGCACAGGGCAAACAATAACTTGTGCAGCATTTCAACCTAAATCATCTAAAATTGCAAAACTTTTATAACTTCTTCACTATGACCAGACACTCGTTCAAAAACCTCTCAAGCTCTGATGTATATACACTGGGAAAAGTCCGATAATGGTCAACATGAGGTGATGCACCAAAGTTGAATGCCCACACATTTTTCCCACTTCTCTTCTGTTCTTCAACAAATGACTCAACTGATGAGAATGGAATGACCTTATTAGCTGTACTATACAGATAAAGATGTGGGAAAGAAGGCCGGTTTTTTGAAAGGACGGAGATTATCTTTGTCAACTGCTGTTTGACGTCGTTCAAGTTTAGGAGATAAGAGAAGAGCTTCTCAAATGCTGACAAAAGTAAGGTTTTAACGGACAGGGGCTCCTTTTCTCGCAACTTTGAGGTATCAACTCCACTTTCCAATTGATTTCTTCCTACAGCTACAACTGATGGATAAGATGATGAATTGTATTTCTTTAGCAGGGCTGCAGTAAATCCAGCAGCCCAGACCTTGGGATCTATATTAGCGTCACCTCCTGAATCAACAATAATTCCCTTGATTTTCTCCAATAAATCTGGCCTACTTTGCAAATTCTCAAGAATGGAACCATACCTCCTCAGATGCTTCGGATTCGACCCAAGCCATCCCAACAAAACTGCAGCAAAGATTGGCCCTTTATCCCCGATGACCCCATTTTCTCTAGGGTGAATTCCATCAAGAGCGTAATTCCAGTGGAAAGATTTAGCTTTTTGGTCAGAGAAAATGCGGAAGAAGGTTGAGGTGGAGAAGAATGAGTTGAGGAGAAACAGTGAAGAATTGAGGGAATGGGAAAAGCCAAATGGGGTTGTTGAGGGGTGGTGGGGAATGTGGGCGTTTGAGAAAATAATGGAGTGGTGATTTTGGGGGTTAATAAACGAAACTGCAGGAGTTGGAATTGGGCGATGATGATGATGATGATAGTAAGGAGGAGGAGAAGGAAGCAGTGTGGAAAAGGGCTTTAGAGGAAGCGGCTTTTGGAGAGGGAAAAGGGAGTTGGGAAGATGGTGTCCGAAGGCAAAGAAAGAGGGAAATGAGTTTTGTCTGAAATTTGGCCAAGTGTTGAGTGTTTTTCTTCCAAATCAACTTTAAATGACGTCGTTTCTGCTTCTTTTAGAACCCCGCCTCTACTCTTTCAATTTTCAGCTTCCCGCTTCCACTATTGCACACTAAAAAATACGCCTTGTCTCTAAATTGTTGAACCTTTTTTAATAAAAGTAACGCCTTCTATCTCTTTTTCTTTTCCCAATCTTTGTGTAATTAACATTGTTTATTATGTTGAGCTTTTTCATTTCACAAGTTATATTAAAACTTTGGAATATGAAAATTTAGTATTTTTTGATTTTTTTCTTTTTGTTCTAACATAGGTTTTTTAGGATCTCTACAAAAAATAATGTTCAAAAACTAAAAGGCTTATTAA